>NC_079468.1:0-303030 GCF_026250575.1 Diorhabda carinulata
ACCTAACCTAACCTAACCTAACCTAACCTAACCTAACCTAACCTAACCTAACCTAACCTAACCTAACCTAACCTAACCTAACCTAACCTAACCTAACCTAACCTAACCTAACCTAACCTAACCTATACCTAACCTAACCTAACCTAACCTAACCTAACCTAACCTAACCTAACCTAACCTAACCTAACCTAACCTAACCTAACCTAACCTAACCTAACCTAACCTAACCTAACCTAACCTAACCTAACCTAACCTAACCTAACCTAACCTAACCTAACCTAACCTAACCTAACCTAACCTAACCTAACCTAACCTAACCTAACCTAACCTAACCTAACCTAACCTAACCTAACCTAACCTAACCTAACCTAACCTAACCTAACCTAACCTAACCTAACCTAACCTAACCTAACCTAACCTAACCTAACCTAACCTAACCTAACCTAACCTAACCTAACCTAACCTAACCTAACCTAACCTAACCTAACCTAACCTAACCTAACCTAACCTAACCTAACCTAACCTAACCTAACCTAACCTAACCTAACCTAACCTAACCTAACCTAACCTAACCTAACCTAACCTAACCTAACCTAACCTAACCTAACCTAACCTAACCTAACCTAACCTAACCTAACCTAACCTAACCTAACCTAACCTAACCTAACCTAACCTAACCTAACCTAACCTAACCTAACCTAACCTAACCTAACCTAACCTAACCTAACCTAACCTAACCTAACCTAACCTAACCTAACCTAACCTAACCTAACCTAACCTAACCTAACCTAACCTAACCTAACCTAACCTAACCTAACCTAACCTAACCTAACCTAACCTAACCTAACCTAACCTAACCTAACCTAACCTAACCTAACCTAACCTAACCTAACCTAACCTAACCTAACCTAACCTAACCTAACCTAACCTAACCTAACCTAACCTAACCTAACCTAACCTAACCTAACCTAACCTAACCTAACCTAACCTAACCTAACCTAACCTAACCTAACCTAACCTAACCTAACCTAACCTAACCTAACCTAACCTAACCTAACCTAACCTAACCTAACCTAACCTAACCTAACCTAACCTAACCTAACCTAACCTAACCTAACCTAACCTAACCTAACCTAACCTAACCTAACCTAACCTAACCTAACCTAACCTAACCTAACCTAACCTAACCTAACCTAACCTAACCTAACCTAACCTAACCTAACCTAACCTAACCTAACCTAACCTAACCTAACCTAACCTAACCTAACCTAACCTAACCTAACCTAACCTAACCTAACCTAACCTAACCTAACCTAACCTAACCTAACCTAACCTAACCTAACCTAACCTAACCTAACCTAACCTAACCTAACCTAACCTAACCTAACCTAACCTAACCTAACCTAACCTAACCTAACCTAACCTAACCTAACCTAACCTAACCTAACCTAACCTAACCTAACCTAACCTAACCTAACCTAACCTAACCTAACCTAACCTAACCTAACCTAACCTAACCTAACCTAACCTAACCTAACCTAACCTAACCTAACCTAACCTAACCTAACCTAACCTAACCTAACCTAACCTAACCTAACCTAACCTAACCTAACCTAACCTAACCTAACCTAACCTAACCTAACCTAACCTAACCTAACCTAACCTAACCTAACCTAACCTAACCTAACCTAACCTAACCTAACCTAACCTAACCTAACCTAACCTAACCTAACCTAACCTAACCTAACCTAACCTAACCTAACCTAACCTAACCTAAACAAGAGGGGGGGAAAAGGAAGAGGGGGAAAAGGAAGAGGGGGAAAAGGAAGAGGGGGAAAAGGAAGAGGGGGAAAAGGAAGAGGGGGAAAAGGAAGAGGGGGAAAAGGAAGAGGGGGAAAAGGAAGAGGGGGAAAAGGAAGAGGGGGAAAAGGAAGAGGGGGAAAAGGAAGAGGGGGAAAAGGAAGAGGGGGAAAAGGAAGAGGGGGAAAAGGAAGAGGGGGAAAAGGAAGAGGGGGAAAAGGAAGAGGGGGAAAAGGAAGAGGGGGAAAAGGAAGAGGGGGGGAAAAGGAAGAGGGGGAAAAGGAAGAGGGGGAAAAATAGGAAGAGGGGGAAAAATAGGAAGAGGGGGAAAAGGAAGAGGGGGAAAAGGAAGAGGGGGAAAAATAGGAAGAGGGAAAAAGGAAATGGGGGAAAAGGGAAAACGGGGGAAAAGGAAATGAGAAAAAAAAAAGGAAATGAGAAAAAAAAAGGAAGTGGGAAAAAAGAAAATGGGGGGGGAGAAAAAGGAAATGGGAAAAAAGGAAATGGGAAAAAAAGGAAATGGGAAAAAAAGGAAATGGGAAAAAAAGGAAATGGGAAAAAAAGGAAATGGGAAAAAAAGGAAATGGGAAAAAAAGGAAATGGGAAAAAAAGAAATGGGAAAAAAAGAAATGGGAAAAAAAGAAATGGGAAAAAAGGAAATGGGGGGAAAGGAAATGGGGCGAAAGGAAATGGGGGGAAGGAAATGGGGGGAAGGAAATGGGGGGAAGGAAATGGGGGGAAGGAAATGGGGGAAAGTAAATGGGGGAAAGGAAATGGGGGGAAGGAAATGGGGGAAACAAGGAAATGGGGGGAAAAAAGGAGAGGGGAAAAAAAAATAGTTTGCATTTTTTTTGAATTGAAGGAAAAATAAAAAAAATAAAAAAAAAAATAAAAAAAAAAAAATCTTGATAAAAAATTTGACTCGTTTTTAAAATTTGTTCTAGGAAAGAAAAAATTTTTTTGTATTAAAAATCATAAATAAAGTTGGAAAAATAAGTGTAACTTTGAAAAATAAAATTGACTCGTTTAAAAATAAATAAATTGGACTCTGAAAATAATTCACATGGCTAATTTTGAATATGAAAAAAATTTGAAGGTTAGGAAAAATGGATGTGAAAATAAAAAAAATTTTATTTTGATTAGGTTAGGTTGATTTTTTTTTATTAAACCGGTGAGTTAAATTAAGTTAGGTTTTAAAATAGAATCTGAAAAATACTAAAAACTGCTAAAGAAAATCAAAAATTCTGATTTCTAAATGTGGGAGAGAGAATTTTAATTGAAAACGGCGAGGTTAGGTTAAGTTTTAAATTCTAACACTAAAATAAAATCTAAAACTGCTAAAGAAAATCTAAAACTTTTAAAGAAAATCTAAAACCTCTTATTTCTAAAGGTGGGAGAGAAAAAAAACTCAATTTCTAAGGATTAAAGAATATCTAAAAATTCTAAGGACTAAACAAAATCTAAGAAATCTATTTGCTAAAAACAATTCATGCTCAAATCTAGAGAAAATATTCTAAACGTCAAAGAAAATCCCAAAATTCAAGAATATCAAAGAAAAATGTAAATTTTAAAAAAATGTATGTTCATGTTAGGTGATTTTCGATCAAGAATTCAAGAAAATAAAAAACAAATTCATTCTCAAAAAGAAACACAACTATCTTTTTTACAAATGTTTTTGAATCTCAACTATTTAGTCAACAAAATTGATCTGTCTATATCAATAAAATAAATTTTGACAAATGTTTCAATTTTCAAAATAAACCGGAATTATATCGAATCAATTATGAAAATAAAAGCAACACAAGACACAAAAAAAAAGCACGACACCACACTGATTTCATTCAGATTCCATCCAACTCGCATTCTATTTATTCAAATTAATATTTTGTATAAACTCAATATTAAAATTGCAAAATATGTTATGTGTGTTAAGCGTAGTTAAATAAAATAGATGGAATTATTACGAGTTTCAATTGAGGCGCAAGCTCGTGTACCTACCGTTTTATTTATTTTCTACAACCAAATTCCCGAAAAGTGTCAACTTCTCTCAAATCCTAAATAAATATTTTTCAGAGTTTCCATATTTTCTGTGCGAAAAACAAAATAGTAAAACCAAAACAAATATTTGACAAATTGGGAATAAATTAAAGGTCTCAACGTATTTTTTATTAAACAGTGAGCTGTTTGTTAGCTTCGCTTCTACTCTCCCGTCCTAGAAGCTCGAAAGAGTAGCAAGTTACTGAGCCACTCCACCAACTTCAAGGTCTTACAGCTCCCAGGAGTGGACCTAACCTAAGCTTACATTTAATCAACTAACTATAAACATATATCAATTTCCTAGCTCTTACAATAAAACTAAAAAAATTACATCATCACATAAATATAACAACACTTCACTTCAACTCCTGCTGCCTCCTTAGCCATTATACAAACTTTCGGGACGCTAAAACAAACAAAAATCAATACAACTCTTTCAATAACTTTTCAAATAAAGCTAATAAAATTTATTTCATTTCCTAATTAATTTTTTGTCCATAAAATTGTTCAAGTAAACACTTACCTTCAAATTAAACACAACACTTTAGTAACTTTACGTTAAAAATTAGTAGTTGGTTTTCACACAGAAAGGTGAAGAATTAAATGGAAAGATAAAATCAAAAACATTAAAACACTCAATACCTAGTAACAATTTGTTACAACAAGTTGTTACCTCAAAGTTGACGAAAGCTATAAAAATAGGAATAGATTTGATATTTACAGTTTTCTTTGATATTCTTGAATTTTGATATTTTCTTTGTCGTTTAGAATATTTTCTCTAGATTGGAGCATGTTGGATTGTTTTTAGCATGTCTTTAGCAAATAGAATTCTTAGATTCTCTTTAGCAAATAGAAATTGGATCACTCCTAGAGAATACAAATGAAGCAAAACGAGAAACAATGAGAGAGTTGACTGCAAAGATGAATGAGAAATGAATCACTCTTAGAGGACACAAAAGAGGAGTCGAAAAAAGAAAGTTTGAATTAATTGTAGGGGAAAAAGAAAAATTATTCAGCTGAATGTTTGATCGAGAGGAAAGATGTAGTGCAGGTGATGGTTGAAAAGCAGGTATAATCGGTGAAACCCCAGGTACTTAGCCTCACAAAACTCTCATCAACCTAGTTCTTTTGATCAGACTAAAAAATGAGTCGTGCGGCGCGTGAAATTTCTATCAACAATCCCTTCCGCTCATATATATTAACTGCTTTTTTTTATTTTACGACGAATTTCATTTTTAGTCTTTTCAAAAGGCTCTAAGATCCATGAGAGAGAAGTGTGAAATAGAATAACCTAGGACCAATTATCCATATTGCTTTTGTTACATCAATCCTACACGAATCACCAATCCGTATTCCCGATAAAAACAATCAACGTGAATATAATGGAGAAAATTTTGGGATTTTCGTACTGGAAACGAATGTCAAAGATGATTTGAGAAGACCAACCATCAATTGGTTTCAATAAAATAGAGGAAATCTTGTGTTTTCCGCACGAGAAATGCAGGGAGAACAACAACCCTTAATTGACTGCGTAGATGAATGAGAAATGGAATCACTCCTAGAGGACACAGAAGAGGGATCGAAACAGGAATGTTTGAATTAATTGAAGTGAAAAGAAAAATTACCCAGCAGAATGTTTGATCGAGAGGAAAGATGTAGTGCAGGTGATGGTTGAAAAGCAGGTATAATCGGTGAAACCCCAGGTACTAAGCGTCACAAAACTATCTCATCAATCGAGTTCTTTTGATCAGACTAAAAAATGAGTCGTGGGGCGCGTGAAATTTTTATCAACAATCCCTTCCGCTCATATATATTAACTGCCATTTTTTATGCCGAATTTCAATTTTAGTCTTTTCAAAATCCTTGATTGATGGAAAGAAGTGTGAAGAATAGTACCAAGGACCAATTACCCAAATTGCTTTTGTTTACATCAATTCTACACGAATCACCAATCCGTATTCCCGATAAAAACAATCAACGTGAATATAATGGAGAAAATTTTGGGATTTTCTTACTGGAAAAGAATGTCAAAGACGATTTGAGGAGACCCACCAACACAATTGGTTTCAATATAATAGAGAAAATCTTGTGTTTTCCGCACGAGAAAAGCAGAGAGAAAAACAAACCCTGATTAACTACGTAGATGAATAAGAAAATGAATCACTCTTAGAGGACACAAAAGAGGAGTCGAAAAAAGAAAGTTTGAATTAATTGTAGGGGAAAAAGAAAAATTATTCAGCTGAATGTTTGATCGAGAGGAAAGATGTAGTGCAGGTGATGGTTGAAAAGCAGGTATAATCGGTGACACCCCAGGTATTAAGCCTCACAAAACTATCTCATCAACCTAGTTCTTTTGATCAGACTAGAAAATGAGTAGTGGGGTGCGTGAAATTTCTATCAACAATCCCTTTCGCTCATATATATTAACTGCTATTTTCAATTTTACGCCGAATTTCATTTTTAGTCTTTTCAAAATCCTCGATTGATGGAAAGAAGTGTGAAGAATAGTACCTAGGACCAATTACCCATATTGCTTTTGTTACATCAATCCTACACGAATCACCAATCCGTATTCTCGATAAAAACAATCAACGTGAATATAATGGAGAAAATTTTGGGATTATCGTACTGGACACAAATGTCAAAGACGATTTGAGGAGACCCACCAACACAATTGGTTTCAATATAATAAAGAGAAACTTGTGTTTTGCGAATGAGAAAAGGAGGTAGAACTACAACCCTTAGTTGACTACGTAGGTGAATTAGAAATTGAATCCCTAGGGTACACAAAAGACGAATCAAAACAAAAAAATCTGAATTAATTGGAATGAAAAGAGAAAAATATTTAACTGAATGTTTGATCGAGAGGAAAGATGTAGTGCAGGTGATGGATGAAAAGCAGGTATAATCGGTGAAACCCCAGGTATTAAGCCTCACAAAACTATCTCATCAACCTAGTTCTTTTGATCAGACTAAAAATGAGTCGTGGGGCGCGTGAAATTTCTATCAACAATTCCTTTCGCTCATATATATTAACTGCTATTTTCTATTTTACACCGAATTTCATTTTTAGTCTTTTCAAAAGGCTCTAAGATCGATGAGAGAGAAGTGTAAAACATAATACTTAGGACCAATTACCCATATTGCTTTTGTTACATCAATCCTACACGAATCACCAATCCTTATTCCCGATAAAAACAATCAACGTGAATATAATAGAGAAAATCTTGTGTTTTCCGCACGAGAAAAGCAGTGAGAACAACAATCCTCAATTGACTACGAAGATGAATGAGAAATTTAATCACTCCTAGGGGACACGGAAGGCCAATCGCAACAGGAAAGTTTGAATTAATTGAAATGAAAAGAAAAATTATTCAGCTGAATGTTTGATCGAGAGGAAAGATGTAGTGCAGGTGATGGATGAAAAGCAGGTATATGTATAATCCGTGAAACCTCAGGTACTAAGCGTCACAAAACTATCTTATCAATCGAGTTCTTTTGATCAGACTAAAAAATGAGTCGTGGGGCGCGTGAAATTTCTATCAACAATCCCTTCCGCTCATATATATTAACTGCTATTTTTTTATTATACGCCGAATTTCATTTTTAGTCTTTTCAAAATCCTTGATTGATGGAAAGAAGTGTAAAACATAATACCTAAGACCAATTACCCAAATTGCTTTTATTACATCTATCCTACACGAATCACCAATCCTTATTCTCGATGGAAACTTTCAACGTGAATATAGAAGATGTTTTGGGTTTATAGCCCAGGAAATGAGACTGAAAAGAAAAGGACTCCTTACAATTTATGTAAATGTCAATGATGATTTGAGACCCTCAACTAATTAGTTTTGATTTTATAAAATAGAGAAATTTTGGGGTATATGATTTATTGTGAAAGAACAACCCTATATCGACTACGTAGATTACCGAGAATATTGGGACGATGACAACAATGAGATAAGAAAGTCTAAAGCAAGTCCAACGGTTCCAATTTCAGAAGGAAATAAAATTACCTACTTCATAGGGGGATACAAAATTTGAATTAAAACAGGAAATTTTCAATTGATAAAAGTGAAAAGAAAAGAAAAACCCATTCTTCAGTTCAGTTAAAAGTTTTATAGGGACATTTTTTGTCTTCAATTATAATAAACTACTTTTATTTGTCTTGCACATAAAATCAAAATAAGGAGTATCTTGAGGTTAAGCATTTCAATTGGTACATGATTATTGAAAATGGTTTAATATTGATTCAATTTTGGAATCTAGAACATGTAGAAATGAATTAAGGATGTGCCCCATTCTTCCGGAAATGGAATAATTGATCTAAATTTAAGAGAGTTAATGCTTACATCCCAAGTACCTACCGGTTATCATAACATTCATCATCAATCTGGGGTATTGATTAAACTAAAATATGTATTTGTTAAAATGAAAATTGAAATCTGGATATTATATTAATGGCAGTTAATATATATGAGCGATAGAGTATTGATTTTAATTTCACGCACCCCACGATTTTAGTCTAATGGATACCTCAAACTGATGACGAATATCATGATGATTTGTAGGCACATAGAAATTTGATAAAGATAAATGTTTTTGAAGAATGAAATGTGAAATGATCAAAATGAGTTCGCTAAAACGTTCATAGATATTTTTTCATTTGGTGTTAAATAGGGATGGAACTGAAGAAAATATTAAGTTATATAGAATAGAGAGCGGCAATAAAATGTCATGACAAATTTCGAAGATATGATTAATTTATGAAATGAAATTGTAAGTAGTTCTTGAGCCCCAGTAGTATTAAGATTATTTTGAAAACAAATATATATATAAGTAGCAACAATACGTATGTCCCATGAAAATGTTCAATATGATGAAATAAGAGAATATTTTGAGTTTTACGTTTACGAGATAATAAGACTGAACTGAAGAACTCTGGAATCGAGAATTTCAGAAAAATTCGAAGCCCTAAATGAATTTGATTAGTTTAAAAATAATACATTTCGAGTATTTCGCACCACAGAAAATAAGAAACAAAAAACGAGACTATGTGTATGACCAACAATTTTGGAAAATTGGCAAAACAATACAATTATTTACTCCCACTTTGGAAACCGGACGCATCGGCACAGCGACGAAATTGGAAACCCTTAGTCCAATTCACGTTGCCTCGATCCGATGCGGTGGTATTTCACCGGGCGATGCGAGTGGGTCACATCTACCACATCAATGGAGGATGAAAAGAAAATAATGGGACTGAAAAACACTCCGTAGAAAATTGGAAATTTCGAAATATGAAAATTTATATGATATCCTGAAAACATGAATGAATAATATAGAGAATTTTTAGTTTGCAGCACAGAAAAAAAATTGTTATTCACGGTTTGAGTTTGTAAATCTGTTTTAATGAAATTATTTAGTATATGTGATATTTGTTTACCAATTATATAATACACAACAGTGAATATGAATGTTTTTTGACATTAAATCCCTCTATTTATCGGTATATAATAATCTCTGAAATGATGGAATAAATAATAAGAAATACTGAGAATCATAAATCTACTCTACTCTACTTATTTCTACTCTATTCTATTCTATTCTACTAACAAAAAAAAACCAAAGTGGCAATCGTTGTCCCCTAACTAATCTCACCTATCCTGTACGGAGTGTGTACGAAAGTGAAGACCACATTCCAGTACGAAGTATATACGAATAACAAGAAATTAAAATAATACAGCTAGAAATTAGATACCAATGATTAATGTAGATGATTGAGGAATGAAACCACTCCTTGGGGACACGGACACGATAGACGAATCAAAACAGAAAAATCTGAATTAATTGAAATGAAATAAGAAAAATATTTAGCTGAATGTTTGATCGATAGGAAAGATGTAGTGCAGGTGATGGATGAAAAGCAGGTATAATCGGTGAAACCCCAGGTACTAAGCCCCACAAAACTATCTCATCAATCGAGTTCTTTTGATCAGACTAAAAAATGAGTCGTGGGGCGCGTGAAATTTCTATCAACAATCCCTTCCGCTCATATATATTAACTGCTATTTTGTATTTTACGCCGAATTTCATTTTTAGTCTTTTCCAAATCCTTGATTGATGGAAAGAAGTGTAAAACATAATACCAAGGACCAATTACCCATATTGCTTTTGTTACATCAATCCTACACGAATCACCAATCCGTATTCCCGATAAAAATAATCAACGTGAATATAATGGAGAAAATTATGGTATTTTCGTACTGGAAAAGAATGTCAAAGATAATTTGAGGAGACCCACCAACAATTGGTTTCAATATAATAGAAGAAATCTTGTGTTTTCCGCACGAGAAAAGCAGAGAGAAAAACAACCCTTAATTAACTACGTAGGTGAATAAGAAAATGAACCACTCCTAGGGGACACAAAAGCAAATCAAAACGAGAAAAAATGAGAAAGAACACCATTAGTTGACTGCGTAGATTAATGAGAAATAGAATCACTCTTAGAGGACACAAAAAACGAATCGAGACAGGAAAGTTTAAATTAATTAATGTGAAAAGAAAAATTATTCAGTTGAATGTTTGATCGAGAGGAAAGATGTAGTGCAGGTGATGGATGAAAAGCAGGTATAATCGGTGAAACCCCAGGTACTAAGCTTCACAAAACTATCTCATCAATCGAGTTCTTTTGATCAGACTAAAAAGTGAGTCGTGAGGCGCGTGAAATTTCTATCAACAATCCCTTCCGCTCATATATATTAACTGCTATTTTTAATTTTACGCCGATTTCCATTTTTAGTCTTTTCAAAATCCTTAATTGATGGAAAGAAGTGTGAAGAATAGTACCAAGGACCAATTACCCATATTGCTTTTGTTACATCAATCCTACACGAATCACCAATCCTTTATCCCGATAAAAACAATCAACGTGAATATAATGGAGAAAATTTTGGGATTTTCGTACTGGAAACGAATGTCGAAGATGATTTGAGGAGACCCACCAACACAATTGGTTTCAATATAATAAAGAAAAACTTGTATTTTGCGTATGAGAAAAGGAGGGAGAACTACAACCCTTAGTTGACTGCGTAGATAAATTAGAAATGAAATCACTCATAGAGGATAAAAAAGAGGAGTCGAAAAAAGAAAGTTTGAATTAATTCAATGGAAAAAAGAAAAATTATTCAGCTGAATGTTTGATCGAGAGGAAAGATGTAGTGCAGGTGATGGATGAAAAGCAGGTATAATCGGTGAAATCCCAGGTACTAAGCCTCACAAAACTATCTCATCAATCGAGTTCTTTCGATCAGAATAAAAAATGAGTCGTGGGGCGCGTGAAATTTCTATCAACAATCCCTTCCGCTCATATATATTAACTGCCATTTTTTATGCCGAATTTCAATTTTAGTCTTTTCAAAAGGCTCTAAGATCCATGAGAGAGAAGTGTGAAACATAATAACCTAGGACCAATTATCCATATTGCTTTTGTTACATCAATCCTACACGAATCACCAATCCGTATTCCCGTTAAAAACAATCAACGTGAATATAATTGAGAAAATTATGTGATTTACGTACTGGAAACGAAGTCATAGATGATTTGAGGTGACCCACCAACACAATTGTTTTCAATATAATAAAGAAAAACTTGTGTTTCGCGTATGAGAAAAGGAGGGAGAACTACAACCCTTAGTTGACTACGTAGGTGAATGAAAAATGAAATCACTCATAGAGGATACACAAAATATGAGTCGAAAAAAGAAAGTTTGAATTAATTGAAGGGGAAAGAGGAAAATTATTCAGCTGAATGCTTGATCGAGAGGAAAGATGTAGTGCAGGTGATAGATGAAAAGCAGGTATAATCGGTGAAATCCCAGGTACTAAGCTTCACAAAACTATCTCATCAATCGAGTTCTTTTGATCAGACTAAAAAATGAGTCGTGGGGCGCGTGAAATTTCTATTAACAATCCCTTTCGCTCATATATATTAACTTCTATTTTTTAGTTTACGCCGATTTCCATTTTTAGTCTTTTCAAAAGGCTCTTAGATCGATGATAGAGAAGTGCAAAACATATTACCTAGGACCAATTTCCCATGTTGCTTTTGTTACATCAATCCTACACGAATCACCAATCCGTATTCCCTATAAAAATAATCAACGTGAATATAATGGAGAAAATTATGGGATTTTCGTACTGGAAAAGAATGTCAAAGATGATTTGAGGAAACCCACCAACAATTGGTTTCAATATAATAGAAGAAATCTTGTATTTTCCGCACGAGAAAAGCAGAGAGAAAAACAACTCTTAATTAACTACGTAGGTGGATAAGAAATTGAACCACTTCCTATGGGACACAAAAGACAAATCAAAACGAGAAATAATGAGAGAACAACCTTAGTTGACTGCGTAGATAAATGAGAAATGAAATTAATCATAGAGGATACAAAAGAGGAGTCGAAAAAAGAGAGATTCAATTAATTGAATGGGAAAGAGGAAAATTATTCAGCTGAATGTTTGATCGAGAGGAAAGATGTAGTGCAGGTGATAGATGAAAAGCAGGTATAATCGGTGAAATCCCAGGTACTAAGCTTCACAAAACTATCTCATCAATCGAGTTCTTTTGATCAGACTAAAAAATGAGTCGTGGGGCGCGTGAAATTTCTATCAACAATCCCTTCCGCTCATATATATTAACTGCTATTTTCAATTTTACGCCGAATTTCATTTTTAGTCTTTTCAAAAGGCTCTAAGATCGATGAGAGAGAAGTGTAAAACATAATACCTTGGACCAATTATCCATATTGCTTTTGTTACATCAATCCTGCACGAATCACCAATCCGTATTCCCGATAAAAACAATCAACGTGAATATAATAGAGAAAATCTTGTGTTTTCCGCACGAGAAAAGCAGGAAGAACAACAACCCTTATTTAACTACGTAGGTGAATAAGAAATTGAACCACTCTTAGGGGACACAAATGACGAATCAAAACGAGAAACAATGACAGAGAGAACAACACCCTTAGTTGACTGCGTAGATGAATGAGAAATGGAATCACTCCTAGAGGACACAAAAAAGGGATCGAAACAGGAATGTTAGAATTAATTGAAGTGAAAAGAAAAATTACCCAGCAGAATGTTTGATCGAGAGGAAAGATGTAGTGCAGTTGATGGATGTAAAGCAGGTATAATCAGTGAAAACCCAGGTACTAAGCCTCACAAAACTATCGCATCAACCTAGTTCTTTTGATCAGACTAAAAAATGAGTCGTGCGGCGCGTGAAATTTCTATCAACAATCCCTTCCGCTCATATATATTAACTGCTATTTTTTATTTTACGACGAATTTCATTTTTAGTCTTTTCAAAAGGCTCTAAGATCCATGAGAGAGAAGTGTGAAATATAATAACCTAGGACCAATTATCCATATTGCTTTTGTTACATCAATCCTACAAGAATCACCAATCCTTATTCCCGATAAAAACAATCAACGTGAATATAATTGAGAAAATTATGGGATTTTCGTACTGGAAACGAATGTCAAAGATGATTTGAGAAGACCAACCATCAATTGGTTTCAATAAAATAGAGGAAATCTTGTGTTTTCCGCACGAGAAATGCAGGGAGAACAACAACCCTTAATTGACTGCGTAGATGAATGAGAAATGGAATCACTCCTAGAGGACACAGAAGAGGGATCGAAACAGGAATGTTTGAATTAATTGAAGTGAAAAGAAAAATTACCCAGCAGAATGTTTGATCGAGAGGAAAGATGTAGTGCAGGTGATGGTTGAAAAGCAGGTATAATCGGTGAAACCCCAGGTACTAAGCGTCACAAAACTATCTCATCAATCGAGTTCTTTTGATCAGACTAAAAAATGAGTCGTGGGGCGCGTGAAATTTTTATCAACAATCCCTTCCGCTCATATATATTAACTGCCATTTTTTATGCCGAATTTCAATTTTAGTCTTTTCAAAATCCTTGATTGATGGAAAGAAGTGTGAAGAATAGTACCAAGGACCAATTACCCATATTGCTTTTGTTACATCTATCCTACACGAATCACCAATCCTTATTCTCGATGGAAACTTTCAACGTGAATATAGAAAATGTTTGGAGTTTATAGACCAGGAAATAAGACTGAGAAGAAAAGGACTCCTTACAATTTATGTAAATGTCAATGATGATTTGAGACCCTCAACTAATTAGTTTTGGTTTTATAAAATAGAGAAATTTTGGGGTGAATGATACATTTGTGAAAGAACGACTACATACTATATCGACTACGTAGATTACCGAGAATATTAGGACGTTGACAACAATGAGATAAGAAAGTCTAAAGCAAGTCCAACGGTTCCAATTTCAGAAGGAAATAAAATCACCTTCTCCATGGGGGGATACAAAATTTGAATTAAAACGGAAAATTTTGAATTGATAAAAGTGAAAAGAAAAGAAAAACCCATTCTTCAGTTCAGTCAAGTTTTATAGGGACATTTTTTGTCTTCAAGTATAATAAACTACTTTTGTCTTGCAAATAAAATCAAAATAAGGAGTATCTTGAGGTTAAACATTTCATTTGATAAATGATAATTGAAAATTGTTTAAAATTGATTAAATTTTGGAATCTAGAACATGAAGAAATAAATTAAGATGAGCCCCATTCTTTCGGAAATGGAATAATTGATCTAAATTCAAGAGAGTTAATGCTTACATCCCAAGTACCTACCGGTTATCATAACATTCATCATCAATCTGGGGTATTGATTAGACTAAAATATCTATTTGTTAAAATGAAAAATGAAATCTGGGTATTATATAAATGGCAGTTAATACATATGAGCGATAGAGTATTGATATTAATTTCACGCACCCCACGATTTTAGTCTAATCGATACCTCAAACTGATGACGAATATCATGATGATTTGTAGGCACATAGAAATTTGATAAAGATAAATGTTTTGAAGAATGAAATGTGAATGATCAAAATGAGTTCGCTAGAACGTTCATAGATATTTTTTCATTTGTTGTTAAATAGAGATTGAACTGAAGAAAATATCAAGTTATATAAAATAGAGAGCGGCAATAAAATGTCATGACCAATTTCGAAGATATGATTAATTTATGAAATGAAATTGTAAGTAGTTCTTGAGCCCCAGTAGTATTAAGATTATTTTGAAAACAAATATATATAAGTAGCAACAATACGTATGTCCCATGAAAATGTTCAATATGATGAAATAAGGATATTTTGAGTTTTACGTTTACGAGATAATAAGACTGAACTGAAGAACTCTGGAATCGAGAATTTCGGAAAGATTCGAAGCCCTAAATGAAATTGAATAGTTTAAGAATAATACATTTCGATTATTTTGCAGCACAGAAAAATAAGAAACAAAAAACGAGGCTATGTGTATTACCAACAATTTTGGAAAATTGGCAAAACAATACTATTATTTACTCCCACTTTGGAAACCGGACGCATCGGCACAGCGACGAAAATGGAAACCAATAGTCCAATTCACGTTGCCTCTATCCGATGCGGTGGTATTTCACCGGGCGATGCGAGTGGGTCACATCTACCATATCAATGGAGGATGATAAGGAAATAATGGGACTGAAAAACACTGCGTAGAAAATTGGAAATTCCGAAATATGACAATTTATATGATATCCTGAAAACATGAATGAATAATATAGAGAATTTTTAGTTTGCAGCACAGAAAAAAAAATGGTTATTCACAGTGTGCGTTCGTAAATCTGTTTTTATGAAATTATTTATTATATGTGATATTTTTGTGTTTAATTGGAAAATCCTTTCTCTATCCCTCGATTTATCGGTATATAATAATCTCTAAAATGATGGAACAAATAATAAGAAATACTGAGAATCATAAATCTACTCTACTCTACTTATTTCTACTCTATTCTACTGACATAAAACAATCAAAGTGGCAATCGTTTTCCCCTAACTAGTCTCACCTATCCTGTACGGAGTGTATACGAAAGTGAAGACCACATTTCAGTACGGAGTGTATGCGAAATTGAGATCACATTCCAGTACGGAGTGTATACGGAAATGAAGATCACATTCCAGTACGAAGTGTATACGAAGGACAAGAAATTAAAATAATACAGGGTGTGGCTAGAAATTAGATACCAATGATTAATATAGATAAATGAGGAATTGCACCACTCCTTGGGGACACGATAGACGAATCAAAACAGAAAAATCCGAATTAATTGGAATGAAATAAGAAAAATACAAAGACGAATCAAAACGAGAAACAATGAGAGAGAACACCCTTAGTTGACTGCGTAGATTAATGAGAAATGGAATCACTTTAAAAGGACACAAAAGACGAATCCAAAAAGGGAAGGTTTGAATTAATTGAAGTGAAAAAAAAATTATTCAGCTGAATGTTTGATCGAGAGGAAAGATGTAGTGCAGGTGATGGATGAAAAGCAGGTATAATCGGTGAAATCCCAGATACTAAGCCTCACAAAACTATCCCATCAATCGAGTTCTTTTGATCAGACTAAAAAATGAGTCGTGGGGCGCGTGAAATTTCTATCAACAATCCCTTCCGCTCATATATATTAACTGCTATTTTTTTTATTTTACGCCGAATTTCATTTTTAGTCTTTTCAAAATCCTTGATTGATGGAAAGAAGTGTGAAGAATAGTACATAGGACCAATTACCCATATTGCTTTTGTTACATCAATCCTACACGAATCATCAATCCGTATTTCCGATAAAAACAATCAACGTAAATATAATGGAGAAATTTATGGGAACGAATGCCAAAGATGATTTGAGAAGACCAACCAGCAATTGGTTTCAATATAATAGAGGAAATCTTTTGTTTTCCTTACGAGAAAAGCAGAGAGAAAAACAACCCTTAATTAACTACGTAGGTGAATAAGAAATTGAACCACTCCTAGGGGACACAAATGACGATTCAAAACGAGAAACAGGAAAATTTGAATTAATTGAAGGGAAAAAAGAAAAATTATTCAGCTGAATGTTTGATCGAGAGGAAAGATGTAGTGCAGGTGATGGATGAAAAGCAGGTATAATCGGTGAAATCCCAGATACTAAGCCTCACAAAACTATCCTATCAATCGAGTTCTTTTGATCAGACTAAAAAATGAGTCGTGGGGCGCGTGAAATTTCTATCAACAATCCCTTCCGCTCATATATATTAACTGCTATTTTACGCCGAATTTCATTTTTAGTCTTTTCAAAAGGCTCTAAGATCGATGAGAGAGAAGTGTTAAACATAATACCAAGGACCAATTATTACCCATACCTATTGCTTTTGTTACATCAATCCTACACGAATCCACATCAATGGAGGATGAAAAGGAAATAATGGGATTGAAAAACACTCCATAGAAAATTGGAAATTTTGAAATGTTTAGAATGTGAGACCCTGAATTTATCAGTAGTTTGATTCCTTATTTTTGACAATCCAATTACTGTACATATACAAATAATAAAGTTGAAGCAGGAAATTTCAAATAAATAAAAGTTGAAAGATAAACAAAACCGTTTGATCAGACTAAAAATTTGTCTTTTGGTGCGTTATAATTTCATCATTCTGACCGCTCAGAATATGAGTAAGTCATTTTTCATTTTATCGTAAGTGGTGGAAAAAATATTGAAGAGTAGTGTAAAGGTCTAACTACCCAGACATATTGCTTGACTTTATTGACTATACATTAAAAAATTGCCATGTAGTTTTCCAATAATTCCAAGTGAAATGACGACGTATTTCTATTGAGAAAAAAAATCATTTTATTGATTAATTAGTTCTGTAGATTCTACCTACCAATTTTGAAAATTTGATTACATACAATATATAATAAAATTCCAAGTCATTATTCTTAAACCCTAGTACTTAGTATTTAAATTATTTTGTATACATGTTTATTGACATTACTAAAATCATCCATCAATATTTCAAAGAATTGCTGTGATAATAATAATCAAGTATATTTTACCCTCAAATTAATAATTGAATATTTTTTATATGGTATTTGTAGTAGACTATTCACTGAAATTTAAATAATTACGTATTTGCAAGCTTTCGAATTCCATGAAGAAAAATTTTATGTTGTGATGAATTTGTTTGACATTTTTAGGCATAAAATGCCGAATCCATTGATATTGTCTGAAATGTCGTTATTCAAATCGAGAGGTCCATATGATTTTTAAAATATAATAACTGAAAATTAAGTGAAATTCCTTGAATATTGTTATCTAATGCATAAAAAAATAACTTGAAATGGTTCATTTTTCTTGAAATGGAGTAATTGAACAATGATATTCCCTAGGTCCCGAGTGGGTACCTACCTACCAGTTATCATACCACTCAACATCAAATTAGGGTATTGATTAGACCAAAATATGAATTGGTTGTAATAAATAATGAAATCTGAGTATTAAGTAAATAGCAGTTAATATATATGAGCGATAAAATATTGATATTAATTTCACGCACCCCACCCCACGATTTTAGTCTAATCGATACCCCAAATTGATGACGAGTATTGTGATAACTTAGAATAGAATATATATCAAGATTAGTTAGATATTAGATAAGTTTTTGAAGAAAAAAATGAACACAAGGGGCTAGCTAAAACTTTGATAGAAATTATTTTATTGGTTGTTGACTTAGAGAGATGGAGAAAAAAATTTTTCTTTCAATTCTACAAAAATTTGATAATTCAAAACAGTTTTCTATTGCGAAGAAAAATA
Source organism: Diorhabda carinulata (assembly GCF_026250575.1). Classification (NCBI taxonomy): domain Eukaryota; kingdom Metazoa; phylum Arthropoda; class Insecta; order Coleoptera; family Chrysomelidae; genus Diorhabda; species Diorhabda carinulata. Next base: position 18,612 of record NC_079468.1, read on the forward strand.
ATTTTATTGAGCAAAAAGAAAATAGTTGGGTAAACTCTACGTAAGTACTAATATGACATGACCAATTTAGGAAATTTGATTAGAATATGAAATCCAAAATTTTTGCAAGTCGTTCTTCTTCGCCACTACCATCTAAATTATTTTTAATACTAATACTAATGTATATTGGCTAATATCTTAATAGAATATCACGTGACTCTAGTGTTTAATTTTTAGTCTGATCGAAACGATGATTGTTATGAATGATTAAATACAATCCCCTACCTTTCGATGATATACCTCTGGTGCTTTCATGTTTTTCTTGTTGTTCCTGCTGGTGTTTTCTTGTTTTTCTCACTGTTAATGCCACTAAACTACTTAAAATATCTACTAATTACCTTCCAGCTTTTAAATTTTAGGCTTGTGATTGGATGCTATTAACATCTGTATTCAAATTATTGTCACGAGAAAATGTGTATTACATTAGATAGACGTAAACCAACAATTAAAAGTTCAAAAATAGAAAAAATTATAAAAGAGTTAATTTCATTGAATAGAAAGTAGGATGTCGATTCAATTTTCAATTTTATAAAAAATCGTTCAAGAGATTTTGGATCAATTAATTTTTATGAAGATTGATATTTTGTTCAGTTAAAACTGAAAAATGCGCACAACAGAAGATTTTTGAACTTGATGTTGAAGTTGAATAATAATATTGGAAACCTGTCAATAATATTTTAAAAGCCAGAAAGTAATTTAATCCTAGCTATCAGTAATCATTTATCTTAAAATCTGAATTAAAAATTCGTATCATGTGTGATAATAATTCTTAAATACTGTTGATATGTATATATATATGATTTTATATGTGTGGATTCGCACACCGCGATTTCTTTCTGATAGATGCCGGTTATAAGATTACTAATAACTAGGATTTAACTAATCTCCCAAGTTCAGCCAATTTCTGATAACACAAAGTTTTCATTTTTTATTTAATTGGTATAACTAATTGCACGTTAGCATTTTTTTTTAGAAGAAAGTAAAAGAAAACTCCTTGTAGTCTAACGAATATATGATGGAGGAAAATAAATAATTTCTGTAAATAAAATTAGCAAAAACAAAGCGGAGGATTCTAATGTGATAAATTCGAGGAAAAAATAAAAGTATATATGACCGTTTGATATTTGATAGAATTTCCAAATTTCCCACGATTTAATTTCTTGCCCTTATTAATGCATTAGAATGATGATGGGTATTTTGTTGATAGAGCTAAATATTTCCAAGAATATTTTATTAACCGTAAGTTGTGTTTATGGGTATTGTATGGTTGTATGTAAAAAGAAAACTATAAAAATTGAGCGGTTCTCTCTTTAAAAGAATCATGTAGAAAGATAATAGTTTATTATTCGTTATCACTTATCTCATCACTCCTCATCAATTTAGCATATTGATTAGATTAAAATATGAAAGTCTTAATTATGGATTTTCAGTACAAATAATAAAGGAAAATGATGTTTTTCATAGAGTTGTCGATAGATTTAAAAGGTACAATCTACAATAATAACAACTAATTATTATTAATTGAGAATAATTTGAAATATTTTATATAAATGGCAGTTAATATATACGAGCGATAGAGTATTGATATTAATTTCACGCACCCCACCCCATTTTAGTCTAATCAATACCCTAAATTGATGAGGAGCATTGTGATAATTCGTATAACTGATTGATATTATCCAAATTAATGGACGCGATAAAAGAAATTATTTATTCATTTTAAGATACACAACAAAAAAAATTATTTAATTATATTGGCTTTTGTCTTGGAAACTATCAGATAGAGAGCTGTCCTTGCTATATGTGAGCATAGGGATAAATAAGGAAAGAAACCCAAACAATTGAAACTTTTCTATATAAAAGAAGGATATAATGGACCAAATTAAATGAATATGAGACATTGATTCTTAATAGGAATTTCACGCTACCCCGACCCCGAAAATAATTGGTAGATATCTACCTATTACCTACGATTATGGTATGGCTGGAACTTGGGAAGTGTTGTGATGACTGATACCTAAGATTTACCTAATCATTTTCCAACTTTTAAATATAGTAATTCAAGTATACGTAATTTCAACTAATTAGAGCTATTTTTAACAAGACAAGTCGGTTGACTTTTGTTTTTGATATAAAGTGGCTAGATCTAGTTATTTCTTAACGTTTTTGAACGAATAAATATTCACCAATAATATTTCATCTACATATTTTAGAAATATGCTATGCTATCTAATAAAAAACTATTAAAATTAAACAGGTGAAAAGAATATAATAAAATAATATATAATATAATAAAATGTAATAAAAAGAATGAATTTCAAGTCAGAATATACTTGATTACCTTCTAGGTACTGATCATACCACGTCAATCTAAAGCATTAATTGGACAAAAAATAAAATGACATTGAAATTTGAATCTAAAGCAAAAAATGTAAATAGCAGTTAATTTGATATGAGCGTTCTTTTCCTTTCATGTAAAAATCAAGCACAAGAGGATAAACCCCATTACACTCGAGTAGTTCGAGTGTGGTGCGCGCCTCGATTGTAGACCTGATATTGGTTTGAATTTTAATGTAAATTGTATTGTTCGGAAAAACGTGCCTTAGTAGCTGATTCCTCAGGCTTGCACTTCTCCAAAGAAACGAGTTCCGTTAAATTCCGAAGTTCCGGGCGTCTGCAGACGAGCTCGATATTCACGAGCCGCGTCCGTCGTCTTCTTCCTATCCAGTTTGATTATTGATAGAAATTTCACGCACCCAACGAATTATTTCAAGTCTAATTGATGTCTTGGATTGAGTGGTACAATGACGCAATTACTGAGAGATACAAATAGAGTCAAACCGTAATAAACTGCGTATAATTTTTTAAAAGAAAATACCCAATTGAATATCAATGATTGGATAAGATTAAACTTGAAAATATAAGAAAGTGTCAAATCTATTGAAAAGAGGACAATCATTATGTAGATAAAATACGGACGTTGGAAAATAATTAGCTAGCATTCAAGTACCAGTCTCATAAACAACAATGTATGATTCTATTTTATTCGCATTAAAACATTCATAAAAAATTTATAAAGTTACCTAAAAAGTATTTTCCTGTTTTACAAAGAGGATGCTGTGTTGAGAAGCAAAGGGAAAGGAGCCATTTCTCAATACGATAGAAAATATTGATGATGTCTCATAAATAATGTCCGTTTCCAATATTCATTTCGTTTGTTAATAAATCATACTAAAAGAAAGCCTTAGTATTCAAAATTAGAGCCAATCGTACCTACTCTATGGTTTTAACCCAAACTTCAGCAGGATCCTTGAGAACTTAACATAAAACCTCATACTCTTGAATCAGCTGTCCACTACATACCTCTGTATAGATAACTCCGCCATCTGGAATAATTTCAAAGTACACTTATCATCTTTCATAATTCCACCAAACATACAAGGCTATTCGCTTGAATCGATCTCTTTTTGCAGCGGGTTCTGGTAATTTTCCTTTGTCTAACCACTGATTTTTACGTTTTGGTTGTTTCGATAAATCCATTTTTCAATCGCAAGAGCAATTTGCCTAAATAATCGATCATCTTTTGCCAAGATAAGGAGCTGTTTATACACATCTATTCGAAGTTTCGCTTGAATATCGGTTATACCTGTAGCACTATTCCACAACTTTCATAGATCCTAGCCAATGATTTCAAATGACGATATATGATATCTTCAGATGGCCTAAAGGAACCCGATACTAGCTTAATTTTCTCCTGCTTCTCTTGTAACCAGAATATTCCACGCAAGTGTACAACCTAAGCGCGATCCGATCGATCTTCAAGTATAAAATCGCCAATAAACAAAGAGAGACTTATTGAAAAAACTCTCAACAAAAGTCGCATTTTTAAAAACTGTAACGTAGGAATTTTGATAAATGAAAACAGACTGACTACTGCCATTGGTCTGGTCCACTGGTCCATTGGTTACTATTACTGACTAGAGCTTCCGGAGTTTGCCAATAGAAAGAAAATCAGGCCAGGCCTTACACCAACATCCAAAATTAATCATTTGTTGCGTCGAATTGTATCAAATCGTACAGCCATGATACTGCAAAGTCTGACAAAAGCCTCAATGTACAAAATAAAAACTCGTCGAAAATCATGACCTCAAATTTATTCCCACTCCGTCACTGATATAAAAATAAATGTCCACAAATATCTAAGATAAGAAATGAAAGCGCCTATGTACTTACATAGATTTTAGGAAACAAATATTTCGACAAACTTTAATCGAAAAGGGCAAAATACTTTTTAGATGACTTTATACATTTTTTCATAATCATGCGGATAACACAAAAAAACTTACCTTTTGATCGGGCTGCTAATATACGACGTTGATATGCCTACTGAGACATGTTGATCGCGATAGTGTTCGCGGCACAACACTTTGTTCGATTACTCATTCACTCGATTGTGAATGAATCAAGACCGGTACGCGGGTTGTAACTTATTATTTTATTTTCCAATTTTATATAAATTATGTTGATACCTACTTTATCAGATCTCCTCAATGATAATCAAGCTTTCAATTTATGTATGTTACATCTTGGAAAAGTGATCGATTTGGATGTCGTGTACAAATTTTCTAGAAAAATTTTTTTACCCCGAAAACTTGAAAATATAATAAACAAAAAAATATGTTTTGTTAACTTTATCAACTGAAAAATAGTGAATACAGTCCAACCTTGGTATCAGTTTGTACCTGAATTTATTTCCCACATCGACAGATTAAATAATGTCAAGTTTTTATATAATTTTGAAGTATTAAATGTTTGTGTATCCATGTGTAGCTAATTAAAAACCCAACTCAACCTAATAAGAAATGAATAGAGAAGACTAAATATCAATAATTATATTATTGGTCAATTGTTACAATTCCTAATCTGACTGATAAAATGATGTACCCCGCAATTTAATTTCTTGCCTTTATTAATGCACTAGAATGATGATGCATATTTTCCAAAGAAATTCTGTTGTGATAGAGCAGAATATTTCCAATATATAAGAAAATTATGAAAAGTAGTTGGAAAAAAAGTTGAATTGAGTGGCTCTCTCTTTAAAGGAATCATGTAGAAAGATAATAGTTTATTATTCGTTATCACTTATCTCATCACTCCTCATCAATCTAGCATATTGATTAGATTAAAATATGGATTTTCAGCACAAATAATAAACGAAAATGATGTTTTTCATAGAGTTGTTGATAGATTGAAAAGGTACAATCTACAATAATAACAACTAATTATTATTAATTGAGAATAATTTGAAATATTTTATATAAATGGCAGTTAATATATACGAGCGATAGAGTATTGATATTAATTTCACGCACCCCACCCCATTTTAGTCTAATCAATACCCTAAATTGATGAGGAGCATTGTGATAATTCGTATAACCAATTAATATTATCCAATTAAACCGACGCGAATAAAAGAAATTGATTATTTATTGTGAGGTGAACGAATAAAATTTTATTTATCGAGAGACAATTAGATTGACTTTATCTTGGATGTTGTCAGAGAGAGAGCTTTGCTTGCTGTATGGATTCTGGGTATTGGAATTGATAAAGATAGAAACCTTCAAAATTGAACATTTCTATTTAAAAGAGGGATATAATGGACCAAATTGAATAAATATGAATAGAAATTTCACGCGCCCCAAGTCTAATACTATTGATAATGTGATTTTACTCTAAGATGCGTGTGACTGTTACCTACAACTTTTCGATTCAGTTTAAAATTTCAATTTCATGATTGAAATGTTGAGAATGAAAACCCAAATAAATTCAGATAAAAAGTGATAATTAATCGGAGATTCTTCAAATAATTAAGTATTAGGTCATCATGAATTCTGATTACTATGTAAATAACAACGACTACGCGCGAATAAACTTTCTATTTCATTTCTAATATGAATCAAATCTTGAAATTCAATGTTCAATAAAGATAATTTAATTTATCCCTCCTTTGTGTCTGTATATTATCTTGTGTGTGTCTGTTTGTGTTCTTGGAGTTGAGACCTTACCACCTAACAAATTTTAAGAGTACGATTCATTACAAAAATTTACTAATCGATCACATTTCCAAGCCTTGAAAATATAAGGAAAAACTGAAAAGTTCCATTGAAAATAAAAAATAATCATGATATAAAAAAATATGATGAAAGCCAGATAATAATTGAGTAGAAAGTAGATAGGTACAGTAAGTTATTCATAAATGCGACAGAGCATTAATAAATCTGTTTCAAGTCAAGAAATAGTTCTTTATAAAAATCTTCTTATTTATTTATAAATTTTTAGCTGCGAAATTTTCCATAGTGTGTTTAGCTCGATATCTAGCATCCAACTAATTATTTTTCGGTGAATGTCTTGTGGACGAATCTTAAAAACTTGAATAAAATGATTTGAATTATTTAAGAATTATGTAAGAAACATATCGAGGTTGAAAAATAATTAACTAGGTCACAAGTAACTAGTCGAAATTTAACCCTTGATTAGACTAAACCGTAATAGTGCATCTTTATTTATTTATTTATATATATATATATATATATATATATATATATATATATATGGATGCAGTTATTGAGGCCTCAAATTGAATATTGTAATTAATTATGATAAATGCCTAGTTTTGCCATTGGTTGCTTCAGAGACAGATCCTAATGCCTTCTGAGTATATATTTCAAGTTAATCAATTAATGATTGTGTGAATAATAATAAAAGTTTTAAAAATTAAAAATGAAAGATTAAATTTGCCAAATCTCTTGAAAAAGATCATTTTGATTAATAATTAATATTAACGAAATAGTAGGTCCTAAAGAAATCTGTGTGTACTGTGTAAAAAATACCGGTATGACCTAATGCGAGCGTTTGGATTGTTGATAGAAATTTCATGCACCCCACGATTTATTCTCTAGTCTAATCAAAGTCTTGATTGGAAAATTAGTGCGATGATTATTTATTACCAAAAGTTAGTTTTGGAAGGAACAACGCTAACAACTATTACTCTGTCGCAATTATAAATACAGTGCGTGCATAAAAAATAGGACGTGTATCATTATGAACTTTGTGAATATAAAACAAGTTTTCAAATTTATTTCAACATAATTTGAGAGGTTAATTGTTGTTAGAAATTTAATCTGTCTAATATAAATCCCAAATTTCTCCAATATTTGAATGACAACTTCAGCTATGTCAGCGATAGGTGGTTAGGTTTCCTCTGCGATCCGCCATATTTCGTCCAAAGCTAATTCTCGGAATTATTTATCACAAGCCGCTATTTATCGTCTTTATCTAATCTTTTAATTAATTCATTATCCTCATTTATATAACATTTCGCGTAAAAAATGCATTAAACAGGTACACCCTCCCTCATTCACGACATTTTTCATCCTTCGACCGTTTTCCAGATTTTATTCCAAGATCCTAGTCACGTTTTTCACGCCACGACATGATAAAAAACTCGTTTCACATGCTATGCCCTACGATAAATGTTACGAAAAATGATTATAAAAGAACTTCCATCATCTTCAAGTCCGCACAATAGAAAAATGGAAACTATAGACCGGCTGAAAACTGCTAACCCTCGAAACGAGACGTCACCAGACGACTGCACCTACAAATCAAACCAGTACCAGCACCGGCAGCTCAAAATCCAGAATGGCCTGTCAGTAAAGAAACGCAGCATTTCGTCCAAAGTTAATTCTCGGATCAATTAATCACAAATCGCTATTTATCGTCATTACCTAGCCTTTTAATTAATTCATTACCCTCATTTATATAAAAATAAAACTTACTGCACCCCAATATTTTATGTTATATCCCTAAATTTTTTATGTATAATAACAATGGTCGACAAGAATTTCGTAACACAGCTGAGACATTAATTTTTTAAATGGAAATACCCGTCTAATAATAAAAAAAATATTCATTAATTGCTAATACCTAGGACTTTTCAATAGTTCAATTATCCCTATTTTTATTGGCTAGCAGGTACGTAATTTTATAAAGGGGCGGATAAAATCGGTAAATTTTATGGCCGAAAAAGTACTTGAACTGTATTATTCAGAATAATAAACATAAAAATAACATTAAAAATTAGTATTTTGTTGAGTTTCGTGGTAAGCGGTTGGTTCTCTTCTGTTCATAGTGCAAAAAGTGATTATAAAGTCGAAAGTGTCGAGTCAAATGCACCGCAGTTGCAAAATTTCACATTCACAAATTTTGATGTATTTGTGGAGAATTTATGGTGAAATCAAGATTTAGCACGTGATAGATTCAAATACCTTAGAGAAATTTTTCGCCAGTTGAGCGATGCCAAATTAAGGGTATTTTTATTGAGCCACAAATAAGAAAATTGCCGGACCATGACCACGCAGGAACTTATACCGTAGAATGCATTTGTTAGTGTAGTGAGGGGACGCCTACAAATCCCTTAGTGCTCGAATGTCATTGAAAATTCATCATTTCTATTCGCGTCTGACATTTTTTACCAAAAATTTGGGAGCTTTCAGTGATGAACAGTGAGGTGAAAAGGATCCACCAGGATATTAGAACAATGGGTGATTATGGTTTGTTTTTCAAAAAGAGAAAGTGCAATCCCTCATAAAAGGAAAAAGTAGAGTTAATTGATATTGAAAGGGATTTTTTTTTGAAATTTTTGTTTTCAATACACGTGAAGCATGTTTACTAGATGTAAACTATGAATATTGTCAATATATAAGATTTAAAAAAGTGAAATTATTTTTTTCAATAAATAAGTATTTTACAAATGAATATGATTCTGAAAATGTAACTTAAAAACTTAACTTAAGTGTTACAATCATTTATTTTTTTCATATTTTCCATTTTATCACAATATGCTATTCATTCTTGTGTTACTTCAAAAACATTTTTTTTTGTCGACCATTCTAATTATTCATATTTAGATAAATTTTAAACATTAGTAAAAAAATAGAAACTATAGAAATTAAACTCAATATAGGGAATTTTTTTACCAATCAATCTTGGACGGAAAAAACTATAAAAATCAAATTGAACATTTCTATAACAACCACCTCTCAAAAATAAAAAAAAAATATATATTAAAAATGCAATATGAGACAATTTCTGAATTAAGAGAAAATTTTGAATTTGTGAATTTACTTCTGGATTTGGATACAAGAAAATAATAAATTTTAATAAATTCTAACGATGGTTTAGAAAATATGTATTCTTAAGAAATTTCATACAGATATTACATATAATGAAAAAAATTGTAAGAACTCAAAACTAAGATGACAAGATCTTCTACGGGAAATAAAATGTATGCAAGTATACAGTAACAATGAATAACTAATTTCAAAATAACAATTGGAAATCTGGAATAATTATACAGTGAAAATTTAACATTTATCCACAAAATTGCACTTGAAATTTAAATATAAGAAAATAATTGAAGATTGAAAAAAAAATTAAAGAAAAAAAAAACAATTTTAAAATATCACAATTCCAGAAATAAAAAAATGAAATAAGTCCAAAAGATAAAAATATATCCAGAATATTATTTGAGAAATAAATTTTATATTCACAAAAATATTAAACATCAATAATACCAAAAATGAAAATAGTAAAGACAGAAATTACTTACATTTGTAAATGATGCACTTCACAATTCACAAAAATTTTCAAAAGGATTTAGAATAATAAGTTACAACGTAAGCTTAAGCGCCGCGAAAATTTATAATGTAATGACATACAATGGATGAAAACGAGGTTTTTATAACAGAGGCCCTTCTTCCTTCACCCAACTTTGTTCTCGGCCAATCGAAACAAGGGTTCGAAAGATGTAGCCAATCCCAACAAAGCGACCAGAACATGTGGGGTGGGGCATTTTTCATTCTTCTTAGTATTTTTGTGGTGAAAGGTTCAAAATTATGAACACCAAGACCGTTTGTCCCAAAAATTAATAGAGAATATTCTACCTTTCAAAAATTTAATTTTATAATATTCTACATTGAAAAAAAAAACAGTGTATAATAATTTTATAATTCAATTAAATGTTTCGGAGTTTACGTTAGATATTTATCACATGATTTTATATCTACAAATTTCAAATTTTTAAGTCGATAATGGAAAAGAATGATGAACATTTATACAAATGAAGTAGCTGTCGATATGAAGATTGGGAAACTTAATTTTTTACACAAGTTTGATTCCTATTTGATGGACTTTGGAAAATTTCCATTTCGTGAAAGGTATTTATTATTATTACACACATACTTTCTTCTGTTAACTTCACCAGAGAATATTAAAAAAGAATAGATGCAGTGTTTTTTAATGATATAAATTAGAAATAATTTACGTTTGAAAATATTTTCCAAATGGCTTAATTAATAAAATAGACTAAAAATAAAATTAATAAAATGATTTTTTTTTCAAATGATTATTGAAGAAATGGAATTTTACTTTCGAAAAATTCAATTTTATAAAAATTTGTTTTAGAAAACAACGATGTATAATAACTTTGAAAAATTTTTCCAAGTGGCTCAATTAATAAAATAATCCAGAAAATGATTTTTTTTCAAATTATTATTAAAAATATGGAATTTTAGTTTCGAAAAATTCAATTTTATAAATTTCTGCATAAGAACAAAACAGTGTATAATAATTTTATCAATCAATTATCAAAGTAATCCACAGATCCGAAATTTACAATATTTTATATTTTTAAATTTCAGGTCCAGTTTGGGAAAGAAAGACGAAAATTTATAACAAATGAAATAGCTGTCGATATGAAGATTGGAAAACTTGATTTTTCACACAAGTTTGCTTCCTATTTGATGGACTTTGGAAAATTTCCATTCCGTAAAAGGTATTTATCATTATTACATACATACTTTCTTCTATTAACTTGATCAGAGAATATTAAAAATAAACAGATTCAGTGTTTTTTTTTAAATGATTGATATATATTAGAAATAATTTACGTTTGAAAAAATTTTCCATTTAATTTAACTAACTTGAGCAGAAAACATTCAAAATTAAAAAAGAAACAGATGCAGTTTTCTTTTTTTAAGGGTTGATATGACTTAGAAACAATTAACGTTTGAATAAATTGTTCACAGTCGATTATAAAATAAAATGTCCAGAAAATATGTTTTTTTTTCGAATTATTATTAAAAAAATGTAATTTTCATCTCGAAGAATTCAATTTTATCAATTTCTGCATAAGAACAAAACAGGGTATAATTATTTTATCATTCAATTATTATCAAAGTAATTCACATATTCGAAGTTTACAACATTTTATATTTTTAAATTTCAGGTCAAGTTTGGGAAAGAAAAACGAAAATTTATAACAAATGAAGTAGCCATCGATATGAAGATTGCAAAACGGAATTTTTTACACACGCATACAAGATACAATAATTATCACACACATACTTTCAATTTACTTAACTGAAAAAAACAAAAACATAAAAAGACAAATTCATACGAATATTATTCTCCAGATATCTATAATTTTTTTTATATTTGTAAATTTAATTTGTAAAAAATTTATTACATAAAAAATTTTTTTTTCAGACAGGTTAAGTATTGGAAAGAAACGTGACACAGAAAAACGATAATAGAAAATAGAATTTTACATGTATTCATATATTCCTCATGCAGCAGCATTTCCATTTTAGAAACACATATATTTGTAATTTAAAATACATATTTGTTACAAAAATTGAAGAAATATGTTTTATTGTTATTTATTCAACAATCACCTTCCTTTTGGCAAACCGCTTTATCGATTCGCACACTATATATTTTTCGTTTCGTTAACGGGTTAAAATTTCGCATCGAATCGCGCACAAACACCTAAAACAAAAAAAAATAAATTCAAATCTTCCATTTTTTAAAATTGTTTGAAAAATAACCTGAGCGTTAATACGAAATCAAATAATTATAATACATAGATATTATGTTTTTTTTTCAAAATTTCCGTTAAGCAATTTATTTAATCTATTTTGATAAACATTACATTTTGTCATTAGAGTTTTTGTTGTAATATCTAGTTGAATTAATTACAGCGTTCTTTTATTTACCGACGATTATTATATAAATTTACCCACACCTCTCAAAGAACTAAAAAAAACCTCATCCTCATGTTTTTATAATTATGTTTCGCTTGTTCGAAATAATTTCAAATTATGGACCTCAAAGACATCTAATAAAAAATGTTTTTAAAATGAACCCCTAATACTTAAATTTTTAGCTGCGTTGGCACACCCTGTATATCAATATAATTTTATATCAGATACAAAGAGAAGTAGGCACTTAAAAAAATGTTTTCTACTGAAATTATTACTGAAAAGTAATGAAATACAGCTTTTCAATAAGAGGTGGCGCTATTGGGTATTCGACCATCATGAACAATTCGGAGAGTGTTTTTCAATTTTTAGACTTTTCTATTTACATTTTCTTCATAATTAAATCATTAACTCAATAAAAAATATGTTTCTACACTTCGATACAACTTTAGTTTTAATGAAAAATTAAATTAGTGTGAAAATAGCGGACGCCATCTTCCTTTCAGTTTTGTAAATAGGTGACAAAAAGTCGAGAGCCGAGACATACGAAATAGTAGAAATTAATATTAAAATAAGCTCAGTATGAGCTTCTCTGTAAAGATGGCGTTGCTAGTGCTAAAAATCTAAACCAAAAATTATTTTATTATTTCTTTAAACTTCTCATAATAGGTAATTGGTTTGTGGTTATTAAATTAAGAAAATCCAAAATTTTGAAAAATAAACCGTCAAAACTTAAAGCTGGAAAGCAAACTTTGTATTCCAAAAGCATAATACGAATAACCTTCCTAGCCTTCAGATCTGGCATCTTTTGAATCTTATGAAATTATAATATAATTTCATTTATCATCGTGTTGTTTAAAATAAGTGAAAAATTCGTCCCGCTCTTGCTCGCTCGCCGAAAGGAAATTTCCATGATAAATAAAACAAGAAAAATTATAATTGGTTCTTGGTTATTACAATAAGAAAATCCTGGATACAATATAAACATCATAATCATTAGAAAATAATAAGCATTCTCAATATACATCTAATAAGTAACCCAAATGAAATCATTTCAATGAAAACTACGAAAATAACTGAACTTTCATTTCCCAAAATTTAACTTTTGTCAAACTGTTGATGGGATGGGTATCTTAAATTTTTATTTTGCCTTTATAATATATAACAATTTAATTTGGTGTAGAGATTATAAATATACAAATCCTTTCTTGGTATTCTATTGCAAATGAAATTTTGTTTTACTGTATTTTTCAAATGATAACGCTTTGCAGTAACATTGAAAATATGAAAGCTACTACAGAAAGTTCGTATGAAAGTTTTACATAAAAGAATATTGTTGCAATCCGAATAGAGTCATAGAATTAATTGATATATGAAATTGTCCGAAGGAATCTTGAATATTTGAAATAATTTAAGTTCACTATAAAAATTTCTTATAGAATAACCATTGTTTTCCTGAACATATAACTATTGGCTAAAATTACTAATCAGGGAATAGGATTTCATATTATAATACATCTTAAGTGATTTTTTGAAAAAATTGAGAGAATGGAGCACGAAGAGCAACATTGGTGTTGCCGTATATACAGGATGATTAGCAATTATATTTCAAAACATAATAGTAAAAGAATGACAGTATAATATTTATGCTGTGATTTGAAAATTTTTCAAAAATATCATGTGGTCCTCGTTCCTATCTTAGTATCACAAAAAAAAGTTTTCGCATCATTTTTCTTTCAAAAACTTACGAAAATATGGTATGGACACGTATATTGGAAACTATCTGTAACAATTTTCGGAAAATTCATAAACGGGAATTTTCCGTGAGGTTCGTTTTAGTTGATTACCACTAAGATTAGACCAAATTTATTTTCCGCGCTACCCCGTATTTGAAACATCATAATGTGTTTCAGTTTTTATAAGTGAAATTACATTCAAATTATAGAGAAGAAAATGGTTATTTTCCATATAAAGATACACCTCCATAATAATTCGGGAAATTTGAGGAAACCCCGCTTTATATCAAACTTTATCGGTATTGTTTGTACTTTCATATCTTAGTTTTTCCTACTACTTTGTTTTAAAGCCTTATTTTCAATTAATGATTACAAGTAATTTCAAATAAAGATATTATTTGCTTGGTGAACGTAGAATTTAGACACATTAGTATCGGGCGGTTATCGTTCTTAACCCTCTGACAGGCGCAATATGATTCGTAACTTGTTCGGGCGCAATTCATCTGAGAGATCAAGTACACAAACATGCATTAAATTTCATTGTAAAAGGAAACAATATTATTGAGCGACTCAAGTTTAATAAAAACATTTATTAAAACATATTATTTTACAATAGAAACAAGTTGCAACAATAAAACATTTTTGCTAAAATAAAATTACGGCTTAATGAAAGCTTCAGTCTGAAGTATTTTCATTAAATATTCAATATAATTATATACATCCATCTATATTCATATTTACAATAATTAAAAATTAAAATTATTACTTAAAACACAAGAATATTTGATATTTCCAAGAAAAGTTAGAATGATACATGTTTAGAAATACTAATTTATAAAAGTTAAAAGAAAATATACGAAAAAAATATTATAAAGAACTAACAGAATTGCGCAATAAAACTTACATCCTATCAAAGCTAACACACATTGAAAAAAAATGTAGATATCACTTGTACTATTCGGAATCGATTTCGCCTTGTTCAACATTTTTCTTAAAACAATTTTCGCATACCATACATGCATGCTCTAGGCAAAATACTTCTGAGCAGCATTTTTTGCAAATATATTTTGAGTAACGAACTTTTTTCATTTCTCTACATTTTGTGCATCTCTTTCTCTGACCATTGTGACATAATGCTTGTTGATCCTCTTGTTCCTGAGCAGGTCGAAACTGTTTAAGTTTTATTTGAAGGTCAATCGGCATTCCTACTGATAACATACTTCTTCTCAGCAATTGGTCTCTACACAATTCCATGGATAATGACTTCAAATAACTTCGTCTTGCATTTGTTTTGTAAATATTCAAATTATTATTGGCATAATAAATTATTTGGGAATTTATTCCAGCAATATTTATTAAGGCAAAAAATATTACCATTGGCCATCTCCGAACATTTCTTGCCACATTGTAGGTTGCACATAGCTTGTCGACAACATCAACTCCAGACTTTAATCTGTTGTATTCTAGAATTATCTCCGGTTTTCCAGACTCTTCATCTACTTCATTGTCATTGTGCATGCTGGAAATTAGTAAGACATTTTTTCCTTTTTTTGGTATATAAGATACTAATGTACAATTTTTAGTAAAGCCAAATGAATTGCTATTTATTGGCCTGTATTTAGTGTTGATAAACTCAGGGGGAAGTTGAGGCTTGTTTTTTCTTATAGTTCCCAGCAAAGACAATTTTTTTTCTTTCAAAAATTGCAACAACTCAAAACTTGTGAACCAGTTGTCACAAGTTATGTTTCGCCCAGTTCCGAAAATAGGCTGTGATAATCTTAAAACAACGTCTTTCGGTGAATTGCTCATTTTGTAGGGTCCCTCTGGCTGCTTGCCAGCATAAATTTCTAGATTATATGTATAGAACATTTTAGCATCGACAAGAGCATAAATCTTCACTCCATATTTATTAGGCTTAGATGGTATGTATTGCCTAAAGGAACACCTTCCGCGGAACCCTTCCAGCTTTTCGTCTATTGTCACGTTTTCCCCGACTGAGTAGCTTTTTTGGCAGTTGTCTACAAATAATTGGAAAATATCGCGGACAGCTGCCAATTTGTCTTGAGCTTTTCTGGACTCTCTGGTGCTAATGTCATCAAATCGAGTGCATCTCACAAGAAATTTAAATCTCTTTAAATTCATAACGAGACGAAACCGTTCCACACCACACCCGTCCTCTCCCCACAATTCTTCCAAGGATTGCCGATTACTCCTAAGTACCCCAGCAAGATAGAGTAATCCGATAAACGCCTTGAATTCAGCTACATCTGTAGGTTTCGCGTCTCTATCTCTTTGAAAGCGGATACGAATGCTTTCAATAAATATGTTTGTGTAATTCACAATCATGTTTATTATTTCCTCAGACATAATGCATTTCCAGCATTCTAATGGAGAAGAAGCATTTCGTGCTTCCCCTATCACACCCGGCAAATGCATCAAAACATTTTGACTTGCTCGTTTTACCCGGGTGTTAGGTTTTTTTTTTGACCATTTTGTAATCTTATCTTTACCGAAACAAACATCGGTACAGCATTCATCTTCTTCAGAGCTATCTCCTTCTTGCTCTGAATCAGAGTCTTCTTGCCTTTCTTCAACTATGTCTTCTGCGTCGGTATCGGATTCGTCGCCATTGTCTTCATTTTCCAGCACGTCCTCTTCATTGAATAATAATTCATGAATGGCTGCGAGGTCGTCTGGGTTCTGGGTGTTAAAAAGTTCCCGTCTTTTTACCATTTGATTCTGTAATAAAAAAAATAATAAAAGTATAAATAAATCTCACGTTCGGGCGCAACTCATCTGACAGATTAGTTCAGGATTAATGGTTTTTAATTTTCAATAAGTAAGTATGTAATCCATAATAAGTAAAATTAAATAGTAATATCAAAATTAATTAAGATAAATTTGCAAAAAAATGAAATTAGTTAACTTACGTGATCAGGCGCAATTAATCTCACAGATTCAACCTTCTCTGACGACATCATAGAACGTACTGGATCTAAAGTGGGGGTAGGGTCGGCAAGGAGGGTAGGAGTCAGGAAGATAGCGGGAAGCCCTGCTCTCTGTGGTGAAACACTGAAACTTGGTAGACCAAAACAAATTCTACTCATCTCACAGATTAAATGCGCCCGACGGAAGGTTAAATAACGATTGAGAGGATATAAAATTTTGTAAAATAATAAACATGAAAGGATCAAAAAGGTTCCATCGAACGTGATGTTTCTAGAAAATATATAATTTTACAATTCGGCAACAATAAAAGTATAATAAAGCTGCAATCCCTCAAAATAATAAAAAGGAAGTCCATCATAAAATATTAAATTCTTTTAACTAAATACCGACATCAATAGAACGATCCTACCCGTATACTAAAAATAATTTTGGGTATTTTTGCAAACTCTGAAACTTGTATTTTTGAATATGAAATTTTGTAAAATAATAAACATGAAAGGATCAAAAAAGGTTCCATTGATCGTGATGTATAAATAAATTTACATTTCGGCACCAATAAAAGTATAATAAAGCTGCAATCCCTCAAAATAATAAAAAGGAAGTCCATCATAAAATATTAAATTCTTTTAACTAAATACCGACATCGATAGAACGAACCTATCGTTATACTAAAAATAATTTTGGGTATTTTTGCAAACTCTGAAATGTGTATTTTTGAAAAAAATGTACAAGACTTTTATTAAGGACTATTGAGAAATAGCATTACTTGATCGTAATAAGAATACTTTTATTATTGATTTATTGACAATTAATTTGATTTGACATGGATATTTTGGACAGCAGATCATGTGTATAGGGTGAGTTACATGTTATAATTCAGTTGTTTCTAGTAAACAAACTGTGCACAAATTCAGAGTTTATTCATAATACGGTATATACCAAAATTAGTTGAACAAATGAAACATATGAATCACATTTTTGAATTTTACACGGAAACTAAAGTCAACTCTGAGAAAAGTTTCATTTACCATCAAGTTTAAAAACAAAGAATTGAGAAATTTTTACCAATAGAACAAAAAAATTACGAGAGGACACAGTTAGGTAATTACAGAGTATCTTATATCATGGACAACGAGAGGAGAGTCCTTAATTGATTCAGAAGAAAAATTAAAAGATGGGCTAAATACTTTGAAGGAATTTCGAATGGAACAGGAAGAACATTGTGGATCTCGTGAAGGAAACAACAATAAAGACATACCAGTGTGTGCAGTAGTACAGAAAAAATAACATTCTAGCAGAAAAATAGCTAAGAGGTGGTGGAATATGTCCAATATTAAAGAAGAAAGAAACAAGGTGTGATGAAACCGAATTTTCATTAATAGAAATATTCGAATAGTTGTTTAGCTGATATGTTCCACTCTTTGAATACAGAGTGTCCTTGTATGGACAATAATTAGAAGTTCAATGCTGAAATATACAAGAATTTTTGTTTCGAGATTACTTCTAGTACAAATAACATTCATTATTTTCAACCATTCCAAAGTTTCTCGTCTCCCTGTAAATCTAAATAACCTACATATTTTCTAATTTATTCTAATTTCGTATAACCAAGTTATCCTAGTTGTAAATAAGTCATACCTATCTCTCAACTGATACTCCCTGTATATCTTTATTATCATTGTATTGAAAAAATCATTAATAATACAATATAAAGCAAGAGATTTCTTAAATAATATTTCAAACGACGTTTTAAATAATTAGTGATAATTAATACTTATACTATTGAATGGCTATGTATATACTTTTAATTTTCCCACGATATATCTTCGTTTTTGGAATTAGTAATTTCATGAGTGATTACAGGTACATGATAATGTTTCTTAATTAAAAAACGTAGAATTTAGAATAATGTTACTGACTAAAACAATTTCAAGTTTCAAAAGAATGGCTGCATATAAATCAAAACATTTTTGTTAACTTGGTATTATTTTTGATTGTTTATCGAAAATACTGTGAATTGAAAATTTCCCCGATTATTTATGTAGAATACAGTGATTTCAAAATTTCTCATAGTGTAGGGTGGTCCTTATCTCCAAGTTAAATAAACATCCTGAAAGGATTCTGTTGAACGTTATCTCATATATATAAAAAAATATATTCGAAATATTAAGTGAATAAGAAATTCTTGGAACAAAGACAAAGACATCTAAGAAGGGTCTGAACGGTCAATTTTCGTTTATTAGTAATAAACCCTCAACATGTATAGTTATTTTGGTATTATTACGAGTATGTATCTAGAATACTGCGATTTTAAAATTTCTCATAGTGTAGGGTGGTCCTTATCTCTTTAAGAATTCTGTTAAACGTAATCTCATAAATGCCAAAAATAAGATTGAAATGTAAATACACAATTCTTCGAACAAAGACAAAGCATCCAAGAAGGGGCTGCACGGTCATTTTTCGTTATCGGTATTAAACCCTCGATATAATGTAAACAAACTATTATACAAACAGATAAAAAAGGTTCCTAAACTGCACCGCACGTGTTGTTTTTCAAATATATTATACCTCTTGTAAATTCTCGATAAATATAAATAAATGAAGGATACTTTTAACAAAAAAAGGGTGTAATGATGGTCCGTAAAATATATCTAAAGTAAACATACCAGACTCCATAGTAGTAGTAAACCATTAAAAACATTGAATTCTAAACAATCTACCTACACCTTAAGAATTTCTTATAGAATAATCATTGTTTTTCTGAACATAAGATGGTTAAAATTACTAATCAGTAAAAAAGAATTCATTCAGATTATAAAAATCCTTGAGTAATTTTTTGAAAAAATTGAGAAAATTTTCCAAAATGAGATTTAATTTTACGATCTTCAAGTATAAATCTTGCTTGGATACTAATTATACAGACCGTTCATTACTTTTCAATAATAATGTTTGAAGATGGTAAAATTATAAAAAAGTAAATTAGTAATTTAACTTACTATGCAAATATTATTTAAGTTTATGATTTAGAGTTACGAAGTTAATTTGATACGTATAATCATTTGTACTCACATAACTTTGTCCACATAGGAAAGCCTCCATATCCATTTTCCATTTCCATGATGTCCATCACTTAAAACCGATTCGCGACACAGCGAAATCGATACCGAAAATTACGAATCACTTTTCCATATCGCGGCGGTTGCCTGCCTCATTTATGACATTCATCACACAATCATCTCATTAACCCAACAGATTTGTTCTCAAAGATCAGGAAAATCTCAACAGATTACTCGGAAAGTCATTTGAATGGAAATCACATCTTCAAGTTACTTAATTATCTAATTATCATTTATATTGATCAGAAGGATCCATGTACTACTATTTCTAATCAAAGTGAATTTGAGGTGTATTGGAGCAATTCTATCATATGATTATCATCATAATTATTCATCAAATATTTACTGGACTTAAATATGTTACAGTAAACGCTGAAAAGAATTGATCAATCCAAAATAACAACGTCAAGATTTTATTTGATCAGTATCATATAATGAGAAAAATTAGTTTTGGTCATAAATATTAACAATCTTCTGTTTGAATGTAAGGGAGTAGTCGAAATTTGGATGTTTGTTAAAACTTTCTGAATGTTAAAAAAGTTATTCAAAAATAAATTCAATCTATTTTTCTTCAATAATTAAAATCTGTAACTGTATTAATCTCAACAAAATATTCTTAGAATTCCCAAAAACACAAAAACCAACAACATCTGACCAAAGTTCTGCTCACTCAATAAATAACAAAAAAAATCATTTCAATCAAAATTTGATGCAATAATTCTGATCAAAATTTCTAGAAAAATTTGAATAAAAAGTTTTAATAACTGATTTTAGTATTTCCTTCATACGAGGTACATCCACAAGTTCCATTTCTAAGTTGCAATGAAAACCTATATTTCGAATAGTCATAGGGGATGAAATCTTACCATACCCCTAAGCAAATTTCGACACCTCGACAACTTATTTCCACCGTTTGCTCCGACGTTTTGCCGTTTAATTTTGGCACATGCGTGGAAATTAAGAAACAGAGCAAACTCCGAGGATTACTGTCAAATAGTTTTTGTTTTTTTTTTCACAATAATGCCCCATCTCACACTGTGACGTGACATAAAAACCGCTCCAATAATTTGTCTGGGGTGTGTTTGATCATCCTCCGTATAGCTCGGACCTCGCTCCTACCGACTTTCATCTCATCTTACACCTGAAATCTCTCGTTCAAAGTTAAAACGAGCCAGAAGAACATGGAGGAGGCATACAAAAACAAGTGTTTAAAAAATTTTCGAAACTACTTAGAAAATTAGGTTAACAGCATGAAAAATATGTTTTTTGACCTGCACGTATGTTCTTTTATAACCAAATGGAACATTCTTTGTGGATATACCTCGTATATCATATTGAAATTGTGTTACATTCAATTTTTGGGAAAAATATTAATTTCTCAGCATAAATTTTGGAATAATGGATGGAGAAAAATTTATTTGATTTAAAATATTGGAAAATTTCATCGTACGTTTAAATGAATTGAATTATCTAGCAGTACCAAGTAGAAACGTAAAATATGTCGTTTGGAATATTTGTTATGAAGAATGAAAAATCATTTTTTTTGTTATTTATCCAACAATCAACTACTTTTTGGCAAACCGCATTATGGAACGTGCCCTACATTTACCTTTCGTTTCGTTAACGGGTTAAAATTTCGCGTAGAATCGCGCACCAACACCTTAAACAAAAACATGAATTGTAATATTTTTTCTAAATACCCTTGCAATTAATAAAGTCCAAAAAAATTATGCAAATAGATTGTGTCCCTTTTATTTATTCACGTTAAACCATTCAATCAAACACTATATTTATAAACAGATTGCCCCTGTATGTATAATAAATGAAAATTATGTAACAATATATTAAGAAAAAAACTTTTATTACTTCTTAAATCTGTCAGCCACTAAAATTTTCCCCCTCATAAATATCAAGTCCACAATTTTTAGATGGTACCCGGTATTATAAATTCAAAGTTATATTACCCAAGATGTTGTAATTTATTCGACTTGAGTGAGTTAGTTATAAATGAAAATTATATCAATAAAATCAAATTTTCAAAATGAACTTCACAAAAAATATCCGTGTTGCAAGCAAAAAAGTAAAAAATCACCCAAGTAATCACATTTGTCGAATTCGCCTTCGTGGTTTTCAAGTTAAACAAAATATAACAAGAAAATTTCTCACGGAAAATTACTTTTTCACTAAATTTGCGATTCTCAAATCAAAATTCCTACAAAATTATACAAAATCATTCTCACTAAAACGATATTTTTTGCTTCGCTTCCGAATTCCAATTATACAAAAAATTCCTTTTTTGTGTCAAAACTTGATTTTATTAGTTTTTTACAACTAAAAGTTATTTTTTGTTATTTAACAGAAGCGAGGACTACATTATTTTATTTCTGAAATTATTTTTACCAAAATTTTTTTACCAATTATGATATACAGGGTTTTTCTCAACTATTTGTATTTTACGATATAATATTAGAAAAATATCAATCATATATATGTTTTCTAGTAGTTTTCCAAAAAAAAATTCCTTTCTTACAAACACATTTTTTTGTAAATGCTTTGCAAAGTAGATTATATATATATATATATATATATATATATATATATATATATATATATATATATATATAGGGTGAGTCTTCCGGATTGATCACATTTTTTGAGGAAATGGTAATAATGACGGTTTACAAAAATTTGTAGCAATTTTCTTATAAGTTTACGTATAGGGAATACTAAAAAAATTACACGATGATAAATTATTCCAGTATGATACATTCGAAAGAAGAAAAATAGTGAGAATTTCAATTTTGGGCTCACTTTATATATAAAATAACAAATAATTACAATTTAATCGACTACGATGATATTGCATCATATCAAGAAAGTCAGTTAAATTCTTTTACTTAACTTACAATAAGTTACAGAGGGTTCTTTTATTTAACTACATCTCATATAAATTTGTATACAACTCTCAAAGTACTCAAAAAATTTTGATCTCATTTTCAAAAAATTATGTTTAAAGCGTTCAAGATAATTTCAAAATGTGGACCTCAAATACAACTAATAAAAAAATTTTTTTGATACGTATTAAAACGTCCCCCTAATACTCAACTTTTTAACAAAATTGGCGCACCCTGTATATCAATATAATTTTATAGTGGAAACAGAGAGAACTAAACATTTAACAAACAATGTTTCCTAATGAAACTAATATTCAAAATTTATGGAGCCGAACTATTCAATAAGAGATGTCACTATTGGGCATTCGACCTTCAACCACTATTCGAAGATTATGGGATTCAATTTTTTAGAAGTTTCCATTCATATTTCCGTGATGGTGGACACATTATTCAATAAAAATATGTTTCTTCACTCTAACACAACTTTGGTCTTAATAAAAAAATAAATTGGTGTAAAAATAACGGACACCATCTTCCTTTCAGTTTTATAAATAGGTGACAAAAAGTCAAGAGCTGAGACATACGAAATAGTAAAAACTAATATTGAAATGAGTTCAGTATGAGCTTCTGTACATAGATAGCGCTGCTAGTACTAAAAATCTAAATCAAATTCACGTTTTGGAATTTTTGTAAATAGAATAAGTGACGCAATTTGTTAATTTATGTCTCGAGTAAATAATAAAGATTTCAAGATAAATTTTCGCCTTTCCATTTTGCAAATCCATTCGAGAGTATTTCGTTACTCGGTTAAATATATACGTAGAAGGAAGTCACCACAGAAATTTCCATATCTCAAATTTTTGAACTTTTTTTTTTTATTTGAAGAACTTCAAATGCAAAATTTTTGAAAATAAACAGGCAAAAGTAGAGGGTATGAAAGCTGCAAGGCAAACTTTGGTATTCCAAAAGCATAATACGAATAATCGTCCTAGTCTTCAGATCTGGCATCTTTTGAATTTATAATATGATTTCATTTATCATCGTATAGTTTGAAATAAGTGAAAAATTCCTCACACTCTCGCACGCCGAAAGAAAATTTCCAAGAAAAATAAAACAAGAGAAATTTCAATAATTTCATAATTTCGTCCTCATTATTATTTGACAATAAGTATAATATAAACATCATCATCATCAAAAAAAAGACAAAAATTTTCATTACACACAATTATACAAAAATGAAAATATTTCAATGATAACTAAGAAAATAACTGAGGTTTAATTTGCCATGTATCAACTAACTTCTATAGATATATCACCCTATAGTATAATCAAATAAAAAATACTTAAAACGCCGTTTTATTTGAAACAATTCTTAATCTTTTCTTTTCTTTTCGAAACTATAGATTCTGAGAGAAACATAAATACAAATTTGATAATAAAGAAACTAAAAGTTTCTATTGTCCGGGTGATATATCTTTACGATTGCACGAAATTTCTCTGCCTACTGAAATTCCAAATAAAAAAAACTCAATTTAAGATCTCAACATTGTAGTTGTGATATCTCCAAAAAAAAAGGTGGAGTAAAAAAAATGTTTCATCACTAAAATTCATCTTATTTTTATACAAACAATCATCTCCTGTATATTATTATTAATATAGTGTAGATTAGAAGTACTTGAAACAATAAAATAAAACATTTTAGCAAAACCTAGACACATGGTAATTTACACAAAACTGACTCATACTTTTCATGTCGAGTTGAAAATTTGAACAAATAGAACATTTCGTCTAAAAAAATTATCATATATTTGTTATGTTCAATTACTTTCGGGACATCCTATTTGCCAAATAAAAATATACATATTCTACGTCTTCGTTTTTCGAATTAGTCATTTCATTAGTGATTACAAGTAGGTACATGAAAATGTTTATTAAGTAAAGAAAGAACTTAGAATTTATATAGTGTTAAATTTATTTCAAGTTTAAAAATTTCTGTTTCATTTTCTACGCAGTAATAAATAAAGCCTTTATCAAGTGCTAAATTTTGGATACATTTAGAATATGAATAACAAAAGGAAACATCTAGAAGAGGTATATCAGTTTGCTTAAATAAACAAAAAAGGGTGGTTGGTTTTCGAAGACATCTAATAATTTCAGTATCATTCTTGGAACAAATAAAAAGTAGGTAGTAGAGGGTTATTTTTCAATAACACATTTATATTCTTGATATAACAAATGTAGCAAAAAAAAGTAAATTCTTTGAAGGATAAAAAAAGGGTCTGAAAGGTTCCACAATTTATCAAAATATTACATTTGGACCATAAAAGAAACATAAGATTTTAAAAATAGAATAACAATCCCTCGGAAGATTTTGAAATATCAAATCTAAAAAATATCTTCTACCTACCTACGAATTATTGTACCCCGAGAAGCTCATACAAGAAATTAAATAATTGAAAAGTGAATATTGAAAGTTTTAACTGAACAGTTTTCAAAATGCAAATCAGTCACCTGAAAAACATTCTTGATAATTTCATTAGCTCAAAATTTTTTCTCTTTGAAAAAACAAAGATATTGAAGCAGCAAAGCACTAAATTGAAACAACAAATTATCTTCTCTTTCCTATACCTACCAATTATTGAACAAGACGAAAAAATACCAGAAAAAAAATATTTGAAACCTTCACTTGGAAAATTTTCTAGGAAACAGAAAACTCAATTATTAGTTTAGTAACAACTCTTTAGCTAATTATGTTTTGAGTATCTATCAATTAAAAAAAATATATGAAAAACGATTGGATTAAGTTTGTTTTATTAAAAGATCCCCAGTTTAATGCGCTTGAAATTTCAAAGTTCCAAAAGAATGGCCGCATATTACCGATGTATAAAAGAAAATAGTTTTCACTCCATAATCTGAGACCAAATGACAAGAAATATTTTAGGTAGTAAATTTAAAATCAAATTAATAAGACAAAAAATCACTCACCAGTTCACAAATGAGGAAATGACCATCTTGGTAGTAAAAAATTTTCTGGGTATCCATGATTTTCACCACACAATATTGTATTGAATGACGGAAAATTCTTTTAATGTTTATTTTCAATCCGTTTCACGAAAATTTTAAAATAAAAACTATTTTCTATCGATATACTGAAACTTTCCAAAGTTTCCAATAAAAATTTTCAACATTACTCACATTTTTAAAACTAGAAATGGAAAGATTTTTTTGTCGTTATTAAACAGATCCGGGTATCTCTGTATTTTATTTATCTAATAATAACTATTTTGTACTACAAACGAAATAAGGTATGTTAATATTAATATCTATATATATTTTTATATGAAAAAACACATTACAGTTGAAAAGATTTGGCGTGAACAATAATTGCGTCGACTTACAAAGATGGCCGATAAGCTGTCTAGACAGACAAGGATAAACGAACTTTTTGATGCTATATTTTAGATTATCGTTTGTTTAATGTTTATAAGTAAATTAATGATTCACACAATTTCAAATTATCAGAAGAAAATGCTTAATTTTAATTACTATGAAAATAATAAAAAAAAATTAATAAAACCTATGCTTTCCATAAAATGTAATACACTGAATTCGTTCATTTTCCTGGAAACTTTAATTGGACAAACTCGGTTAATTTTTATATAAAGAGAATTATATCTTACCTATATCAATAAGAAAATAGTTCTCACTTCACAATCGAAAACAAAATTACACGAAATTTTACAAATAGAAAATTTAGCATCAAATATGTCTGCCCGAATTTGTAATACTGTCAAAGTTTCATTATCTAAATAATTAAATGCATTGTTTAAAGCTTGTGACTTCAACATTCACAGTGCGCAGGTCAAAAACAAGTCTAGACATTCGCAAAGAATTCGAAATGGGTCAATGATATGAGAAGGTGTAAAGTTTTGATTTATTAAATAATAAGTAATTAAATATTACATATTTTGTTATATAATTTCCATATTGAATAAAATAGTGTTTTCAAAGATAAAATAAATAAAGCAATATAAAGCAAGATATATTTTTAATAATATTTCTAAGAAAGTTTTAAATAATTATTGATAATAAATATAATATATACAATAAGATATGGCATATATTTAATTATTAAAATTCACAATAACTTAATATCATTAAATGACTATATAAGTATAGGTTGTAGGCAGCAAATAATAGTAATTTCCTTTTGGGAATCTGTATACTTTTAATGTTTTACGATATACCTTCGTTTTTCGAATTAGTACTTTCATTAGTGATTACAGGTACATGAAAATTATTATATTAATTAAGGATCCTAGAATTTGAAACAATGTTACTTAAATTTATTCCAAGTTCCAAAAAATTAGCTGCATATGTATAAAGACCAAATCAAAACTTTTTTGTTATCTTGATATTGAGAATTCTGTGATTTTAAAACTTCCCATAATGTAGGGTGGTCCTCATAATATTGAACGTTATATTTCCTATGAATATCAAAAATCAATTCCAAATGTAAAGTAAATAAA
The DNA here is from genome assembly GCF_026250575.1 of Diorhabda carinulata. Taxonomy (NCBI): domain Eukaryota; kingdom Metazoa; phylum Arthropoda; class Insecta; order Coleoptera; family Chrysomelidae; genus Diorhabda; species Diorhabda carinulata. The sequence goes on from NC_079468.1 coordinate 45,976, forward strand.
AAATTCTTCAAACAAAGACAAAGGTAAGTAAGAAGGACCATGCATGTATAATTTTTCGGAGTTTCCAGTAATAAACCCTCAATATATATAGTATTATTTTAATTAATTATCGAGAATACTGGAAATATATCATAGTGTAAGGTGGTCCTTAACTCCAAATTAGAGAGAATCGTAGTGAACGTTATTTTTCCTTACGCCATATCTACGTTTTTGAATTAGTAATTTTATTATTGATTACAGGTAGGCATATAAAAATGTTTATTAATTGAAGAACGTAGAATTTAAAACAATGTTATTAAGATTTATTTCAAGTTCCAAAAAATTACTGCATATGTATAAAGTACAAAACAAAATATTTTTGTTATCTTGATATCGAGAATTCTGTGATTTTAATATTTTCAGTTCCTATAGTGTAGGGTGGTCCTCATCCCCAAATATATTTCCTATGAATATCAAAAGAAAATTTGAAATGTGAAGTAAATAAGAAATTCTTCCGACAAAGATGAAGTCGTCTAAAAAGGGGCTGCACGGTCAATTTTCGTTATCGGTATTAAACCCTCAACATGTATAGTTATTTTGGTATTATTACGAGTATGTATCTAGAATAATGTGATTTTAAAATTTCCCATATTTGGAGTGGTCCTCATACCCAAATTAGACAAACATTCACAAAGGATTCTGCCGAACGTTATTTCATATATATAAAAAAAAATATATTCCAAATGTTAGGTAAACAAGAAATTCTTCGAACAAAGACAAAGGCATCCAAGAAGGGTCTGCACGGTCATTTTGTGTTATCCGTATTAAATCCTCGATATAATGTAAAAAAACTATTCTACAAACTGATAAAAAGTGTTCTGGAACTACACCGCACGTGTTGTTTTTCAAATATTTTATACCTCTTGTAAATTCTCGATAACCAATGTACAAAAATAAATAAAGGATACTTTCAACAACAAAAAAGGGTCTAATAATGGTTCATAAAAGATTTCTAACATAAACATACCAGAATTAAAATATTTGGAACCCAGAAATTTTTTTTGGTACAGTTTATTCAAAAGTAATATTTTGTAGTTATCGAATTTGGTGGGCTTTTATATTCTTTTTCCAATTACTATCGATCTGCATTCGAAATTCTTTATATACTTGTTAGAATATGCACATTTAAGCATTTTGGAGAATAAATACCGCGATGTCGATTAAATAACACTCAACTTTGTTGAAAATTCGTAAGAAAATTAAATTATTGTTTTAGAACCAATCAACTTTTATACAAATATGAAGAAAAATGCTTTAGTTATTCGATTAATAAGAAGAGAAAAGAATTTTTGGTGTATAAAATGTCAAAAGCGATTCTAAACAAATGAAGGGGTGATGACAAAAAGTTTATTAAATGAAGAGATAATTTCTAACAGTAACGGTTTCATTGAAAAGTCATATTTTCTTCGTGTATTTATCTTACAGAATGATTTGAGATTATTTCCATATTGTTTTATGTAAATCAAAAGTGTGTATAAAGAATTGATTCCGCATTAATACAAAATGATGATGGTTATTAAAAAAATGATCTCTATTTCCTCCAAAATGAACACCCCTACTTTGTAACATAGCTGCAATAATATAAACAACGATTTTCTGTAAATTGGATTTGAATGGAAGAAGAAGATGCTTTATTAAACGACTCAAAAGATTCTCAGTTTGTGAATCCTCGAAACTTCGAAATTCTCATATTGTTTTTCCAAGTTTATGTTTACCAAGAAAACAATTATAAATTAGAGAAGAATTTTTGAGACATATTATTTTGGAGAGACGTTAAAAATATCAGCATTTCCTCAAAATTTGATAATCAATCTTGCCAAATATGTTAGTAAACTATAGTTCTTTCGGCCAGCTCTGTACAAATTGTAAAACCGTCCGAACCTATAATATTTATTACTTTATTATTTTGTTAACTGTACATTTTAAATGGGTCTTATTGGAAAAATCCATATCTTTACCTACTACTTCAGCAATAAAACATCTGGTTCACAGATGTGAGAATATTTTTTCGAAAGGGCGTAATGGACTATAACTATAGAAGCCTAAGACATTTTTTAGAAATTATTAATATGAAATATAAACTAATTTATTCACAAATTTTAACAAAAATAAATTTTGATATTGCCATGTCTTGATACATGGACAACTTGGTTTATAATTTTGAATATACTCAAAAGAAAAAGATATTTCGATTAAATATAGATGAAACCGAAATTCACCACTCTTTGAATACAGAGTGTTTTTGTGTAAACAATAATTAGAAGTTGAATGCTGCAATATACAAGAATTTTTGTTTCGAGATTACTTCTAGTACAAATAACATTCATTATTTTCAACCATTCCAAAATTTCTCGTCGCCCTGTAAATCTAAATAACCCACATATTTTCTAATTTATTCTAATATTGTATAACCATGTTACACCAACCTTTTCTAACCTATATTTATTTTCCACAAATAATTATATATAAGTCATATTTCTAAACTGTTACTCCATGTATAAATTATTATTATTATTATTATATGTAAAAAATCAATCAATAAAATCGTAGCTTTCGATAAAATGTAATTAACTGAATTCACACAAACTTTAGATGGATAATTCTTGTTGATTTTACATAAAGAGAATTATATCTTACCTATATCAATAAGAAAATAGTTTTTACTTAACAATCTAAAATGAAATTACACGAAATTTGACTAATAGAAAATTTACATGTCTGCCCGAATTAGTTACAATGTCAAAATTTCACTATTTAAATAATTAAATGCATTGTTTAAACTTATTGATGTTAACATTGGTAGTCAAAAACAAAGCCACGCCACGAATACGAGCATCAAAGAAAAACAAATCAATTTTAATGTTTATTTTCAATCCGTTCCACGAAAATTTTAAAATAAAAACTATTTTCTATCGATATACTGAAAATTTCCAACATTAGTCACATTTTTAAAACTAGAAATCGAAAGATTTTTTTGTCGTTATTAAACAGATCCGGTATCTCTGTATTTTATTTGTCTAATAATAACTATTTTGTACTACAATCGAAATAAGGTATTTTGGTATTAATATCTATATATATTTTTATATGAAAAAACACATTACAGTTTAAAAGATTTGACGTGAACAATAATTGCGCCGACCTACAAAGATGGCCGACATGCTGTCTAGACAGACAAGGATAAACGAACTTTTTGATGCTATATTTTAGATTATCGTTTGTTTAATGATTATAAGTAAATTGATGATTTACACAATTTGAAACTATTTGAAGAAAATGCTAAATTTTAATTACTTATCTTTCGATAAAATGTAATACACTAAATTCGTTCATTTTCCTGGAAACTTTAATTGGACAAATTTCGTTAATTTTTACATAAAGAGAATTATATCTTACCTATATCAATAAGAAAATAGTTTTCACTTCACAATCGAAAACAAAATTACACGGAATTTTACGAATAGAAAATTTAGCATCAAATATGTCTGCCCGAATTTGTAATACTGTCAAAGTTTTATTATCTCGATAATTAAATGCATTGTTTAAAGCTTGTGACTTCAACATTCACAGTGCGCAAGTCAAAAACAAGTCTAGACATTCGCAAAGAATTCGAAAGGAGTCAATGAACTTGAAGATGTAAAGTTTGATTTATTAAATAATAAGTAATTAAATATTACATATTTTGTTCTATAATTTCCATATTGAATAAAACAGTGTTTTCAAAGATTAAATAAGTAAAGCAATAGGAAGCAAGATATATTTTTCATAATATTTCTAAGAAAGTTTTAAATAATTAGTGATAATAGATATAATATATACAATAAAATATGGCATAGATTTAATTATTACAATTCACAATAACTTTTTATTAAATGGCTATATAAGTATAGGTTGTGGGCAGCAAATGATAGTAATTTCCTTTTGGGAATCTGTATACTTTTGATGTGATACGACATATCTTCGTTTTTGGAATTAGTAATTTCATTAGTGATTACAGTTACATAAAAATTTTTATATTAATTAAGGATCGTAGAATTTGAAGCAATGTTACTGAAATTTATTTCAAGTTCCAAAAAATTAGCTGCATAGTATGTATAAAGACCAAATCAAAACATTTTTATTAACTTTATATCGAGAATTCTGTCATTTTAAAACTTCCCATAATGTAGGGTTATCCTCATCCCCAAATTTGACAAACGATATCACAAAATATTCTATTAAACGTTATTTTTCTGATGAATATCAAAAATAAATTCGAAATGTGAAGTAATTAAGAAATTCTTCCAACAAAGATGAAGGCATCTAAAAAGGGGCTGCAAGGTCATTTCTCGTTATCGGTATTAAACCCTCGATATAATGTAAACAAACTATTCTACAAACAGACAAAAAGAGTTCCAAAACTGCACCCGACGTGATGTTTTTCAAATATGAATATCAACCCAAGGATACTTTCAACAAAAAAAAAGGATCTAATATTGGTCAATAACAGAATATAATATAAAGGAAAGATTTCTAAAATAAACACATCAGAATCTATTGTAAACCATTAAAAACATTGAATTATAAACACTCTACAACACCATAACAATTTCTTATGGAATAACCATTGTTTTTCTGAACATACACCTATTGGCTAAAATTACTAATCAGTGAAAAGGAATTCAAACAGATTATAAAAATCCTTTGAAACAATTGAGAAAATTTTCCAAAATGAGGTTTAATTTTACGATCTTTGAGTATAAATCTTGCTTGGATACTAATTATACAGAGCGTTCATTACTTTTCAATAATAATGTTTAAAGAAGGTAAAATTATAAGTAATTTGACTAACTAAACAAATATTATTGAAGTGTATGATTTAGAGTTAGGGAGTTAATCTGATACGTAAAATGATTTGTACTCACATATTTTTGTCCACAAAGGAAAGATATATTTTTTTTAACCCTGTTTCCTGTATATTTCGATTTCATATTTCATTCCATTTCCCTAATTTTTACACAAAATTCTAATCACATGATCAATTCTATCGAGATTAACAACAACAAATAAAATATTCACATTTAACTTTATATTTCAAAAGATCCCTAAAGATTTCGAAAACATTGTCTTGTAACTTTAATTGGATGTTTGTTAAAACTTTCTGAATGTTAAAAAAGTTATTCAAAAATAAATTCAATCTATTTTTCTTCAATAATTAATATCTGTAACTATATTAATCTCAATAAAATATTCCTAGAATTCCCAAAAGTACAAAAACCAACAACAACTGATCAAAGTTCTGCTCACTCAATAAATAACAAAAAAAAAATCATTTCAATCAAAATTTGATGCAATAATTCGGATCGAAAATTTTAGAAAAATTTGAATAAAAAGTTTTAATAACTGATTTTAGTATTTCCTTAATACGAGGTACATCCACAATGTAAGTTCCTTTTCTAACCTATATTTCGAATAGTCATAGGGGAGAAACCCAATCATCTTTTTTTGACAACCCCTATACGCCTCTGCTATGAGTCGGTTGTTATGTGAGACACTCTATATAATATAAGACAGGCCGCTTTTCTCCATTTGATCCTGTCATATGCCTCTTCCTCCCAAACTTTCTTATACCTTTCTTTACCTTTTCTATCCCCATTTCTTAATTGTTCTTTCTTTTTTCTCTTTACCCCTTTCTCGATATCTTTTTCAGTACTTTAAAATTATCCATTCGTGTGATATGATTAAAGGTAATCTTACACAAAACATTCATTTTAAATTAAACTTTCAAAATTATACGAGATTTGACCATTAAATAAAATTATAAAAATAAAAAAATTTCTTATTCCCAAAAAAAAATTAACTTTAGTAACGTGATTTGTATTTGTTCTAAAAGGATTATTGAGTTTTGGATGGTTGTTTAAGTGATGTTTTCCCCTTGAAAAGAAAATAAGAACCTCCAACTTCAGGAGGCTCGTTGGAAAAGGATAAAGATACAAAACTAATATTTTTACAACATCCCAGAGGTGCTGCTCTATTGGATCCAAATCAAGGCTGTACTCTAACAAATATATGTTGATTTAATTCGAGTGAAATCCATAACAGTCCATTACAAGTAAGCAATGCACAAAGATGTAACTCCCATAAATTGCACAAATGGCATCTTCCATTTCGAAATTTTGTTTTCAGTTTGATACTAAATGAATCAGAAAATCTAATCCATACTCACATTCCACCATGCTTTATCTCCTGATAATTTAATAGTTGATCAAACTGTTGGAATAATTTTCGACTTATTAACACACTTATTTTCATTTATGTAAAACTACTAATAAGATGCTACAGTTTTGGAACTTTTATTCTATATTAAAATGATATTCCAACTAACATAAATGTCACTTGGTTTGGTGTATTCATTTTTAATACTTTATTTTCTCATTAAAAGAAACATCAGGATATTGAATAGTAATGAAATTGACCCTTTCCATCCTTATCTTTGATAACACTTTCATACAGGAACACTGGCTGCTTTTATATTGGAGACAATAATGTGCTCTTCAAATCTGAAATTGATAAAGGCCAAAAATTTAAACAGGCGGATATATGATCAACTTTTAAGAGTTCAAAAACATTCATGACAGCAGTTGAAATATAATAAAACTGATAACTTGCATGAGAAATTTATTGATAAAAAAAAGCAAATCTAGAATACATCTTTGCTTTAAGCAGTTCTGTTTTCATTTGTACCAAATACATGGAGATTTATTATTCTATCATAAAACGATTGCCAAATATATGAATATACAAAAAGAATTTTTCAAAGTTCAATGCAACATCGAATAAATTAGAAAAGCAATATATTGATGAAATTTGAGACATTCAGATACATATTCACCTTTTTTTTCAATTTAAGAGTTGTCAGCTCAAGTTTCATATTTGTTTTCAAATGTATTACAATTCAAGATGAATCCAGCCGAGACTTCTCAGACTTCATATTCATCGATGGTAACATTGAAGTGTCTTCCATAACTTAATCAATAACTTTAATTTGCCTGAAACAGTTGCTTTAGGTCCTTTAGATGTGCTGTTCCAGAATAAACTTTAACCTGCAGAATGATCATTATCCTAATTTGAATTTAATTAAATAATTTATTTAATACCTGGTAAATTTAATGTTTTACTTGCAACTGTCCTCATCAACGTTTTTTATTATACATTCTATCAAATAATAATGACAAATTTTTAGACACGTTTTGAGTGCAAATCCTCAAATTTCCCATATAAAATATATCAGTCTGATTTTAAGCATTTCTTTTCCTTCCCGTTAAAATATCATGAAAATATAATTAAATTATGTTTACATAGATATAAAAAATATAATTTACATGTACTACTACGAATTTAGTGTTAATGATGAATAATACAAGAATTAAAATTATAGTTATAAGTCATAAATAGAACAGAGTTATTGTTATAGCCCAATAACAAACCCTAATTCCTAAAATGAACCTAACCTTAATATAATCTTATTTCATTTATATTATATTTCAATCAATTTCATTTATATTTAGTTTATCATTCCATTGAGTTTAATATTTGACAGATGAACATCTAACCAATATTTTATTTAAATAAAAAAGAAGACTATATATTCGATCGAAAAAGAAGAATTTAATATTGAAGAAAAAATAAGAATTGCTTAGTTAAAAAAGTTAACCTCTCTCTGTTTATATTTTCTCTTGTGTAAACTCAAAATAATTACATATTTTGTGATGGATTATACTGTAGGAAGTATAGCTGATTCAATAACACTGATGATAAAATTAAAGTCAAGAGAATTTCAGTCAAACTAAACGAATAGAAACAAGGTAAGGGTAGAAAGTTGGATATCAACAACAAGTAAACGAGGGAGGAAACATCTGAAAAATCTGAAAAAAAACATGCTTATTAACTAGTAAAAATAATATAAATTAACACGATAATGAAGTGAGTAGCTCGGAATCTATTTTGAAAACAAAAGAGGAAGAAAAAACGCAAAGAAAAAAATGGTATGAGTGATAATCAACAACGAGAGAATGTAGATAATATTTCATCAATAATTTCTAATAAAATGAAAAATAAAAAAAAAGTATCTACTGATGGATGGCAGCACAGTTGATGGTGAAAAAGAACAATTAAATAAGGATAAGGATAATACAGAACGAAGTCCAAAAAAATTAAGGTAAAGAAAACAAAATTATCAGCTAGCAGCCATTTAAATAGATCGGTTAACGGTGAAGAAAAACAAGTAAATAGAAAAGATAGTTTAGAACGTAGTCTGAAAATAAAGAAGGCAAAGAAAGACAAATTATTAACAAACAAAATTTCATTTTTTACAGATTTGTCAAACAAGAAGATGCTCAAAATGCGGCAAAATGGTGATGTTTTCAAAGAAAAGCATTTGTGTGATTAGTGCAAGGCAATATTTGTTAGAAATTTGAATTTCTGTAAGTATAATCAATGTCATACATATTTTTGAATATTCCTTTGAGATCTAGGGAGCTGAAGAAAAGCAGTTATGGAAATTATTTGAACCTTGTGGTTTGATAGAATCAGCTGTTAGAATTGTCAGAGACCCTGGTACCAGTATGGAAAAAGGATTTAGATATGTCAATTTCAAAGATGCCTATGCTGTACAATCAGATTTCCAAATGGAAAATGTGAAACTTGGTGATCGGGAATTGAGAATAAAAAGCGAGTTGTATAACTGATTGCGTATATGTAGGCGCTACAAAAACACGTTCAGTAAAAATCAAACAATAAAATTGAATTTCCACGAAAACCATTGTTCAAGTTCGAAAACTGATGTGATTTTCGGAATCTCCATGAGAAAATGCATGATACCAAGTGTTTTTTGGATACTTACTTTTTTCTGATGTGATTAGATAGTTTTTTTTTTAAATATCAAATTTGTATATAATATAGTCTCATTGCTCAAATTCGAAAACTGATGTGATTTTCGGAATCTCCATGGGAAAATACATGATACCACGCGTTTTTTATACTTTCCTTTTTCTGATGTGATTAAATAGTTGTTTTTAAAAATATTAAATTTGAATTTGATTAATTTAGTCTCACTCTTAAGGAGAGGCAATGTATCATACAGAATATTCAGAATATTGGTTGAATAACAGGAAAAAGACTATTAATAGTTTCCAGCGTCGCTCTGTAGACAGCGACAAAATCGTAAAATCATAGGTTCCATTGAATGTAATGTTTCTAGAAAATAGTTAATTTTATATTTCGGCACCAATAAAAGTATAATAAAGCTGCAATCCCTCAAAATAAGAAAAAGGAAGTCCATCATAAAATATTAAATTCTTTTAACTAAATACCGACATGGATAGAACTTACCCGTATACTAAAAATAGTTTTAGGTATTTTTGCAAACTCTGAAATTGTATTATATTTTTGAATATGAAAATTTTACATATAGTGTAGCTCCATACAAAATAATTGAAGTTATATAATTATCACTTTAATAATAAAATTAGAAAACGCCAAGTATCACCAATCAATAGTTTAAAGTATCCATGTTCATTAAATTTAATGATAATCTACGTATGAGTAGCAAAAAATTTGAATTTCTTTTTAGGACACTAGATACATATATAATTTCATTAGTGATTACAGGTAGGTACATGAAAATGTTTATTAAGTAAAGAAAGAACGTAGAATTTATACAGTGTTAAATTTAATTCAAGTTTTGAAAATTTCTGTTTCATTTTCTATAAATAAAGCCTTTATCAAGTGCTGAATTTTGGATACATTTAGAATAGGAATTACAAAAGAAAACATCTAGAAGAGGTATATCAGTTTGCTTAAATAAACAAAAAAGGGTGGTTGGTTTTCGAAGACATCTAATAATTTCAGTATCATTCTTGGAACAAATAAAAAGTAGGTAGTAGAGGGTTATTTTTCAATAACACATTTATATTCTTGATATAACAAATGTAGCAAAAAAAAGTAAATTCTTTGAAGGATAAAGAAAGGGTCTGAAAGGTTCCACAATTTATCAAAATATTACATTTGGACCATAAAATAAACATAAGATTTTAAAAATAGAATAACAATCCCTCGAAAGATATTGAAATATCAACCCTTGAAACTATCTTCTACCTACCTACGAATTATTGTACCCCGAGAAGCTCATACAAGAAATTAAATAATTGAAAAGTGAATGTTTAAATACCAATCAGTCACTTGAAAAATATTTTCAATTTTCTTGACAACTTCATTGGTTTATTTTTTTTTTTGAGAAAAAAATATATTGAAGCATTTAAGTTTCATGAACAAATTGCGCACTGAATTTAAACAGCAAATTATTTTCTATTTCCTATATCTACCAATTATCGAACAAGATGAACGAATACCAGAAAAAAATATATTTGACACGTTGACATAGAAAGTCTTGTATGAAAGAGAAAACTCAAATATTAGTTTAGTAACAACAACAATATGTGAAAGGTTATTTCAGTTTCAGCTGAGTTTATATTAGTTTATTAACAAGAATTAAAATCATTATACCTGTTTCATAATAAGCAAATTCTACAATTTCTATATATTGAAGTCAAGTGAAAAATAAATACTCGTAATTATGATATACATTTTTATTTGATAGTTGTATAAAGTACATCCGATTCGCTTAAATACCAAAGGACACATTATGATCCTTATCACATAACATATGACTAGATGGTAACCAGAATTATTGTCAACGTATAGAATTTTATGTCAATTTAATAAGAAGTCAGTACAAAAAAAATATCCACACATCAGGTACTTTTGAATAAGTACCAAAGAAATTAGTATAAATCTCATTTTAAATTACCTACATCTATTCGTAATACCCTTTATATAAAAATACAAATATCTTGTTGAAATACATGGGAGAGTCGTTATTTTTGAAGTATTAGACAAATGAACATTACTTAATTAACTTTCTTTATTGTTTTTAAAAAAGAAAAATTTGTAACTTAAAATATTCATTTCTTTTTATTAATAAACGACCCTACGCCAAGCATTAACCAAACTTATTGTTTTTCTTTTGGACTTTTCAGTCTATAGCACCAAATCACAAGATATTAAAAAATTAAATAGTGAGATCCTCCCAATCCTCTTTTTCGCGTGGAGATAACACAATTTGTAAATGGGATACTCTTGACAATTGATCGTATATTCTAGGCGCCAATGGGTTGTTTGTGAGATCTATTGATTCTAATGAAGGAGCTTCTTTCAAACAATCTACGTCCAAATCTACAACAAAGAAAATTATTTTACACCTATTATATGTATATTTAAGGTAACTTCAGAAATAAACGTGAAATGAAAATATGAACATTTTGTCTATTATGAAATAAAACAAAATGTTTTAATTAAAAAGAAAATTTAAACTTTTACTTACCAACTATACTATTGTTACTAGCATTAATGTGCCTTAACTTTGGTATTTTAAAGATACAGCTGGGCAGTTCTATAAAAGTATTATAAGAAATGTCTATTCTCTCCAATTCTCCTAACCCGACGCATTCATCAGGTAATTTTGAAACTTGATTGTGCGACAAATTAAGATCTGTGATAAGATTGAACTTTGTTGCAAATTTGGGTGGTATTTTAGTGATAACATTATCGCTGAGATCACAGGATTTCAACTCAGTATGCCTCATTAAATGGTAAACTGCATCTGGTACTTGCATTAACTGACAATCAGATAAATCTGAAACAAAAAACTTTATGAATAATACGAATTTTGTTAATGCTATTAAAAGTTTACGTCCTTCCTAACAAAGGTACCTGACGAATCAACAATTAGATATTCTTTTCATTCTATCTTAGATTGGGGCTAATACTATTGCGGTGCTCTACCGTTGCTTGTCTTTTTAACTCCAAAGAAATTAGTAATTTTTCTTTAACCATTATAATTGAAAAATTCTGTGGCTGATGGACTTGCTTCCAAGCTATTTTCTTTCACATACAAACTTTTTTTATCATAATTTCGTTGTGATAATTGAACTAACCTAACCTTAGATATATGTTAAATCATGATATAAAGACTACAAGGTGTGCTATAGCGCACCAGCTGAGAAGCAGCCAATGAGAATTCGCTCCCAAAACGACGCGCCAATTTGAATCATTTGAATTGAATACATGATGTAAAAACTACAAGGTGTGTTATTGCGCACCAACTGAGAAGCAGCCAATGAGAATTCGCTCCTAAAGAGATGCGCAGGACGAGTCGAAAATGAGCCCTCGGGAAGAACACACCTTGTAGTCTTTACATCATGCGTTAAATGAAAAATTGGTTTGCGATGAGGAAGTTAAAATTAACTCGGATAGCAATTGCAAAAACAGTATTAACAAAGTTTAATAAGTTCCTAATCCGCCGAGATGTTCCTCTAAGCCTTAGATTGAGAGTGATAAAATGTTATATAAGGCCAATCCTTCTGTATTTTGTGAAGACGTGGTCTCTGAAAGTGAGATCCTTAAATAGAATAGAAGCAATGGAAATGTGGCTGTTGTCCAGACTTCTACGGACCACATAGCACATGACGAATGAAGAAGAGAACTGATTGCGGTAATCAAACAACGAAAAGTATCTTATTTAGTACACATCCTGCGAGTACCGAGATATTTAACTCTCAAGCTCATATTGAAGGAAAAAATCGACCGACAACATATTCCTGCCTTCTGATAATAGATTAGAAGTTTTGGACAATAGAAAATGTATGGTGATTTAAGATGAAGAAATTGAACTGAAATATTGAAATTAGAATACTAAAACGATCTTATTACCTCTTGTAAACATAAAGACTAGGAAACAGAATTTATTGTTGCCTACCTATTATCCTATCAACCATATGGAGGTAACTTTCTCATCATTTTAATTAGTTACATCAGATTAAAATACAAAAGTACCTATTATATTAGTTTTGTTGAGCAAGATCGACGTTTTGCGTAATCAGAATAGAAAATTAATTCTAGAAGAAATTTGTTATTTATAGTTCTATTTGCAAATTTTCTAATTCGTGCTCTTTTAATTCTTCAAATACGAAAAAATTGTGTTAAAAAGTTTGAGAAATGATGATGAGTAAAAAAGAAGAGGATTAAACCGTAAATAGGGTTCTAAAAAATATATTTTAACTATAAATATAAAATAAAGTTATTTAAATAGCAATAAAAGCTGTTTAATAATAAAGAACGTACCTAAATTTTTATTATTAGTAGCCTCTTCGCATTTATGAATCACTCTTGTTACAGCGGAAGCCATTTTGTTTCGTAAAACAACTATTAATAGTCAACTGAAGGTTGTTACGTAAAAACTTTGATCTATAGAATCGCCACAGTCTACATACGACAGCGACTGCTAAATTTATTCAAACAAGCTGTGTACTATGTCGAGCAGTGGTGAAGCATAACGAAAATAATCAATAATAATAAAAAAACAAAATATTTTCACACGTTCTAATCAGAAATTTTTCTGCGTGTATAATTTTATTCTTAAGTTAGGTTATAATTGTTGAAATCGGAATAAATTATTGTAATATTCAAAACATAACTACTACTACTTCTTAAATACCTATAAGTTAGTTAAGATAACGTGAAAAATAGTTTTTTATCTAAAAAATTAAACGTAATATGCGGTTTTCAACTCAAATAATGGAACGCCGGAATTCTTTTAGTCATAGACAAACGAAGTAATTATCAGATACACAATTAAAAAGGGAACGGAAATTCACAGTAACAAAAAAGAAAGTGTATCTATCTGTTGGAGAAATTGTGAAAATAGATACTTTAACAATAAAAGTATCACGTTAACAGATGTTTTTTTTTTTTTTATTTTTGTTGATCAGCGAATTGGATAACGTCACGCTGCAATTAACAAGGAAGTTTTTCCCTTAATTTTATCGGTTTAATGTTAAAGAAATTATTTGATAATATGTACTTTTAGTTAAATAGATGGATCGATCTTTGTTTATTTAAGTTATTTGCCATAAAGCCAATGAATATCTAGGAACTAACTCTCTGCTATCATATATAAAAATACAAAATTATTTCAACAGATCGACAACAAAAAAAAGAATGTAGTAATTAATATCGATGGTATGGAACAGTTAAAAATTTATTCTGTTAATTTACTGTTGATAGATTTGAGAAAAATGATAATACTGTTAGTGGATTTCGATCTGGATTATTTATATTTTTAGTGAAGAGTTCAATTACTTGTAGATCACGGAAGTGGCTGTCAGAATTTAACTATCTCACCTATAATTAAAAAGTTATTTCTAAACGCGGGTTACTGCGCCGCAATATAACAGCTGGTCGAGCGTTGCCAAATGAAAAAACGTATTTTTAAATATTTTCCTGTAACGGGGTAATTAAATTGAAAATAATTTTTGATTTAAAATTCTTGATAATTTGTATAATTATATTTATTCCAATTTTGTAAACGATATAGAGGTACATTGTTCGAAATTTCAAGGATTCTAGGAGAAGCAATCTTTCAACAACCGACCGAATGTATCATCAATTCAAGGTACCTTCCTGTTTTTACCATAAATAGTTTAGATTTCTCATTTACTTATGAGAGTACTTAATACGGAATCGATTCCTTTTAAGGTTTTTCTAAGGCTAACTAGCTTCAATTATAAGCACACTTACATATCGTTAATTTAATAACATCGATATACTTGATAACAGAAACTAAATAAAAAGAAAGTAATCAAAGATAATAAATTATTTTAGGCCTTTTTTTATCTTAAAAAATGTTATATGCTTGAATATAAATGAAATATTAAGTAGATTTCCTTACAATTCTCATTGAATTTCGCTCAAAATAAATTTCAATGTTCACAGTTCCAACGGTTTCATGAAATATTTTCACATTTATTATATTGCCTCAAAATTATTACCAGCGATTTTTCGTAGTAACTTTTACTAAGATTAAAAATAGTTTTTTGTCTTTTTACAGTCAAGAAAACTTCCATATAATTTCCAATTATAGATTTAATTCAGAAAATACGTAAATGTGTTCAGACTTCTATAAAAATTTTCGGAAAAACCTCGAAATTTCCACATAGAATTTTTGTGAACAAAGCAAATGATGACTAACTCCTCCTCTAGAGATGGTTTTAACAGCCGCCACAAAATTTTTATTATATAAAAAAAAGTCAAGCCATTCAGTTTTTTTTTTACTATATATGATAAACCGAAGTTTTTCTATTCCCGTTGAATCTGCCTATCTTTCCTATGTTATTTATATCTCTACATATCGAAAGATTGGTTTAGAAGACCTTAATAAACCAATTTTTCCAAGATTCCTCAGCTTACACCGCACCTCTACAAGACGAAGTTTTTGTAGGAAAACCTCTACATATCGAAGCCCAGTCGAAAAAATATGAATCGTTTAACCTGAACAGAGCGTTCTGAGAAGCATTGTCTTTCTCAGAACGGCAATTTTTCTCAAGTAAGCCTGTAACTACCCCACTCACATTTGTTTCCAGTTTGTTCCAGTTTCGTCTTATGTCGTACTACGTATGAAGAAAAACTGAAAGTCGTTAAAGCTGTAAATGCCGGGGTGGAAAAAAAACTTATCGATAAGTGACAAAAAGCAACAGAATTCGCTAAAGAACTCGGTAAACCGAATTTACGTGCTAGTAATGGCTGACTTTAGAACTTTAAGAGAAGGAATGAAATTGTTTTCAAAAAAATTATCGGGGAAAGTACAAGTGTAGACGATAATGTGTGTATGCAGTGGTGTGAAAAACTTTTTGAACCAACAAAAGGGACGAAAACTGGACTTTATTATCAGTGCTTACCGGACAAAACCTCAGCATTTGAAGGGGACTTGTTTAGGGACTAGAAATTGGTTTTTGAAACAGCCATGATCATCTAAGATGTCATTTCTACACTGGAGGCATCCAGAATGATCTGCTAGTACTTGGAAGAAAATATCTTGTGTACTTACAAAGTATTCTTCTCTTTTAAGTTAGTTAAAACTATTAAAAAATAGCTACGATATACCGAGGTTCGACTGTATTAATTGTAGGTACATTGTAGATTGTACTAATTCAATTAAGATATTATCAAATTGCTTTGTTTTTATTATAAGACGGTGATAAAATTTAAAATTTTGTGCAAAATAGAGTATATAACAATAAAGATAAATGTTATGAATAATTTTTATCAAAATCATGCGTAATAGAATGTATGTATACGCGCAAAGTTCGTTCTTTGTTCAAATAGAATATTATTAAAACGTGCACGGTTTGAAAATGTATTTAGTACATATATCGAATAATTTCCTGTTATCGAAACCACCTTACTGCAATTTGTTTAAATCGGTATCCACAAAACGAATCGTCCTGTTTGTTACCCCTGTTATCACATAAATAAATTTCACAAAACGCGGATGAATCACTGGATTTTTTTCGTTCACAACACTCACCAAGATTTTCATTTTCTTTAGCATCGTTACAACGTCCGATGACCCGTATTACGGCCCTTCCGGCCAATCTGGTACAAATCATCATCGCTCCCAGCCTGGGATCCGGTTCCCCTTCAGCTTCTTGAGCAATTTCCTGCGGATATTGTGACGGAGGACGCATTTTTTTTCTTTCGATATAAAAAAAAAACTATCACAAACTGATAACCGACGAGCGATTTTATGCACTTTCGGTATCACTTTTGCTGACAATCAATTAGATTCAAATGTTTTGTAATTAGACGCGACGCGGGCTTTTTATATTCTTCCACTGGCTTTGTTTATACTTTCCCCTTTCCCCACTTGCTAGCCGATGCGTCTGAAAATTAAGCGTGATATGCGTCGAGACGCAAAAGAGCAATGTGCCGGTGCGTCGTAACAAGTCCCGTGTTTTTGTTTTGATTCATTCGAATTGTCTATTTTTTGATTTTTTACTTGTTTTTCCAATTTTTTATTTGTAAATAATTAGGTGATAATAATGTCTCAATAATTTTACACATCATTAAATACAGACTACCCCAATTTACTCAAAAAACATCTTTTTGGAGATAATAAACAATTTTTTAATCAACTCAACAATTGATATTAATATTAATGGTAAATTTACGCCTTAATTATACACTGGCGAGCAAAAAAATGAAGTCACCTTAGAATTTTTATGTTCTTTGAAATTTTACGTTTGCAAATAGTATTCGCGAACTGTACATCGTTGCATGTGCTTTTGTAAGATGAATGTGACACTCTATACTAAATAAAAATGCATTTTTTTTCTTGGATTTAATGATTTATTCTGAGAAAGCAAAAAAACTAACATTTCAGGCGAAATTCAACATTTTTTTGTTAGGAAAGATATGGAAGGAACAAAATAAAAAAAAAACTTGACCGCAATAACGTGTATTACCTCCTCTTGCTTGAAGTCGGCGCGGTATACTTTGAATTAAGATGCGGATCACATTCTGGTCAATGTTATCCCATTCCTGCAACAGCAATCTTATCAGCTCGTCCCAGACATGTTCTATGGGATTCATATCTAGGCTGTGGGCTAGCCAGTCACACCGCCTAATTTTTACCTCATCCATTTACTTCCTGACAATTCTGGTTGTATGTGGTCTCGCATTATCTTGCATAAAAATGCAACGTTCCCCCATAGTCATCGGAAGCAATTTGACTACTAATCCTTATCAATATCGACACTAAAATGATTCGCGATTTCTGAAGTGACCTCAATTTTTTGCTCGCCAGTGTATTTTTAATTACTTTTAGATTCAATAAAAAACGATAACAACTATTTAAGTTTATATAGATAACAAAAAAAAAGCGGAAATTTTGTTGTTTAATATAAAATGAAAGCATAAATAACGTATTTATGTGCTTATTGAGAAAATTTTCCAAAATAGCTTGTTTCTAAGTCGTCTTGTTCGATGTTATATCGTTTAGACCGTGTACAGACGTAAATAAATATTCTGAGAATAAGATTTGGCAATTTTCCAAAACATTCTTCACGAAAATCTGAATTGAGGTCGAGCAATCGCCTTACACCTTTATACCAAATTGCGCAGTTTTGACTTTTGGAATTTCCCTTGATACACAAAAATATATTTTCTTTGTTGTTATTTGCCAAAAAGTTCTATTTTTAGTCGCACTTTACGAGAAAAATGGAAACACGCTTAAAACTTAAATATATACGAGGGTATATATTTAAGTATATTTAAATCTGGTGAATAAGGGGGGTGTTCTAGTAATTCAAATCCTAAATCACGAATTTTTTGTATGAGATTTGTGTGCAGAGGCGTTGTCCTGCAAAAACAAAACACCTCTGGATAGCTTTCCGCGTCTTTTCTCTTTAATTTCGTAAATCGTTGAGTGGTCAGTGATGTCGAATAGTAATCTCCAGTTATCGTTCTACCCTTATCCAAAAAATCAATCACGATTACTCCATGGCAATCCCAAAAAACTGAAGCAAAAACTTTTCCAGCAGATTTTTGGGTACGAAACTTCTTAGGTCTTGGAGAACCAGAGAATCATCGATTGTTGCTTTATTTCTGGATCGTAGAAATGTACCCAAGTCTCATCCATGGTAACAATTCGGTTTAAAAAGTCTACGTCATTTTCAAATCGAGCACAGATCGAACGCTTTTGGTCAACATTCAAACATTTGGGGATCCGTTTTGCAGCAATTTTTCCCATGTCCAAATTAACGTGAACTATATGATGTATGAAATATCCAGTGCTTCAGATCAGATCCGTTTTAGCCCAATTCGACGGTCTGATAAAATCACGTCATGAACTACATCGATATTTTCGGAAACTGACACAGAAACTGGAAAATTTACATCTTTTGAAGCTTACAGTCCAATTTTTCACGAAGGACATTGATCACCAAGGGTATTAACCATATCTTCGTAAATCTGCTTACCTCTTAACCCTTTTAAATACAAGTACTTGATGATGGTTCGATAATTTATTGCGTAACTCTGGTTTACTTTTTTGACGTCAAACTTTACACTAACACTTCTACTAAGTTATTGTTCGTTACTATGGTATTGCGTATATTTCGTTTATGCAGAAATGATCTCAATGTCGCACCCTTATAAAATTATAAACTACGGTAATTAGCTACGGCAACGTTGTTAAATTTACAACTATAGGGATAAAAACGAAGCCCTCAAAAATCCCATGAAGGGTCAGTGGTCAGGAAAAAATCTTATTTATCCCATTGGACGAGTGTGTTTTGTCAAGTCCAGCCGTTTTACAAGAAAAAGTCTTTCACATAGGATTTATTATTAGTTTTAGTTATATCATACCTAATGTGTTAATGAAGATTAACGAAATAAAAATTTTTGACTCATTTATTTATTGGAGCCTTTCATTTTCGTAATTGCATATAATTACTATTTACACGGAAATATACTACAGAATATTTTATTGTGACTATTCAGGTTACCAGAATTTGTTAACCATAATGAGATTATTTAATATATTGTGTACTGTTGGCGAAATCTCCATAATTATATTTATTAATTTGTTTAGATTGAAACAGATCGAATATTCATTCAGTTTTATTTACAAAATATTCTTTATTACTTTTAATGTTTAACGTAGAATTTTCGTCATGAGACGAAAAGTATAATAATATACCTATTTAAAGTTTGGTCAACTTCCAAATTTCAAAATTAGGAATTTTTCATGCCAAGATACATCTAAATAAAAATAGAAATAACTTCCTTCAGAAAAAATATATTTCTAAACTATTTAAAATAGTACAAGACATATTATATGTATTTGTATAAATAAACGTGGGTTTATACAAAATAATTTCAATAATTAAAAACAAAAAAAAATCATTTTAAGCTCATAGACTTGAATTCCTCGTCGTATTCATTAAATGACGCTTCACGAAGATCCATATCTCCGTACGGCTCAAAAAACTTTGTATCTCCTTGACCTTGAACTACAGGAATAAATGTGGGTTTGTATTTTTTCGCGAAAACGATATCAAAATCTAAACCCTTAAACCAATCGTGTCCTTTTATATCTTTCGTTCCACTTTTCATAACTCCAAACCTAAATAATAAAAATTTCAAAATGTTCCTATTAGTTCAAAAACAAATTACGTTGAGAGACATCAAAGCGATTTATTCGAGTTAACTAAAACTCGACAAGTCTGTTATTTTCTTCATATTTCAATACCCTTATTTTACCTTTTACTTCTGTCCACTTGTAAAATGTTAGTAACTAAATCTTTCGCTGCTCTGGAAAAGTGTGGGGGGCAAGAAAATTTTCCCGAAACAATTTTTTCGTACAATTTCATGTGATCTTTAGCGAAAAACGGCGGAAAACCAGCGCACATTTCATATATTAATATACCTAATGACCACCAGTCCACTGAATAATTATATCCTTGACTAAGAATGATTTCGGGGGCTAAATATTCGGGAGTACCTATATAAAAATAAACATTCAAAAATTATCCGTCTTCGATTTTATACGAGGATGTATTGATATCTAATACTTAGCCTAGACCGGTTCCATGCATAAACAAAATATTGCGTTACCATAGCAACGAACAATAACTTAGTAGAAGTGTTAGTGTACAATTTGACGCCAAAAAAGTAAACTAGAGTTACGCAATAAATTATCGAGCCATCATCAAGTACCTGTATTTAAAACGGTTAAGAGGTAAGCAGATTTACGAAGATATGGTTAATACCCTTGGTGATCAATGTCCTTCGTGAAAAATTGGACTGTAAGCTTCAAAATATGTAAATTTTTCATTGAAGATGATGACCTATCAGGAAGGTGGCCAGTTTCTGTGTCAATCCCCGAAAATATCGATGCAGTTCATGACGTGATTTTATCAGACCGTTGAATTGGGCTAAAACGGACACGTTCATCATATAGTTCACGTTAATTTGGACATGAGAAAAATTGCTGCAAAACGGATCCCCAAATGTTTGAATGTTGACCAAAAGCGTTCGATAGTGTTCGAATTAAAAACGACGTAGACTTCTTAAACCGAATTGTTACTATTGATGTGATTTGGGTACATTTCTACGATCCAGAAACAAAGCGACAATCGATGGAACGGCGACACTCCGGTTCTCCAAGACCTAAGAAGTTTCGTGTCCAAAAATCTGCTGGAAAAGTTCTTGCTTCAGTTTTTGGGATTGCCATGGAGTAATCATGATTGATTTTTTGGATAAGGGTAGAGATTACTATTCGACATCACTGACCACTCTACGATTTACTAAGTTAAAGAGAAAAGACGCGGAAAGCTATCCAGAGGGGTTTTGTTTTTGCAGGACAACGCCTCTACACACAAATCTCATACAAAAAATTCGTGATTTACGATTTGAATTACTAGAACACCCCCCTTATTCACCAGATTTGGCTTCATCCGACTATCATCTCTTTCCTCAACTGAAAAAAAGTTTAAAAGGTCGTAAATTTTCTTCCACCGTGGAGGTTTGGTTTGCAGAGCAAGAAGAAACAATTTTTTTGAAAGGTCCAGAGACGTTGCAGGTAATAAATGTATCCAATTAAGAGGAGAATATGTTGACTAATAAAATATTTTGACATTGAAATTTTGTTTCGTTCTATAGTAGGCTAAGACTTTTTCAATATACCCTCGTATATATTTAAGTTTTAATTTTGCAGGCTGAGAATTATTCAATAAATCCTCGTAGTATATCTCACGCTAATTTTATTCTCTGTAAATGTTATTCCATTTACCAATTACTAACTAACAATAATAATATTATATCTTGTATTACCCTACCACAAAGTGTGTACGTCCTCTGGCTATCAATTTTCTTGCAAAAACCCAAATCCGTAATTTTAAGATACCCCGACGAATCTATTAGTATATTTTCTGGTTTTAAATCTCTATAAACGATACCCAAGTAGTGCATATATTCGAAAGATAAAATAACTTGCGCCGTATAAAATTTCGCCAAGTGTTCTTCGAATTTTTTTAGTGACCGTAAATGGTAAAACATTTCGCCGCCATTAATAAAAGGCATTACAAGAAATACGTACACGTTATTTTTAAAAAAATGTTGTAAACCTAAAATAACAAAACAAATTAAAATAAATGTATGGAAAATACCGAGATATTTCCAAATTAGGCGATTTTGAGTTCAAACCTCAAATCAAATTGGGCGGTTTTGATTTTCTAGATTCTAGGAGGTTTTGGAATACTGAATAAGTCTAGTAACTCTTGACAAAATTAAGGGCACGTATTTTCGAAATTTTGGAAATTGAATCTCAAAAAAATGTTGAAACGCGAAATCATTCAATAATTAATTAACGGTTTTTAATTTGTTCAATATGATACCTACCTTCTAAATACGATAAAAAAATTTTGGAATTTGGAATATTAGATTTGCCTGTCTAATGTTTGGCGACAACAAACTATAATTTGCGGTATTAAACAATATCAATTTGTGGATTTTAATCTGGAAAAGCAGCTTTTTCAACTTATTCTTCAAGTTTTTCAAAAATTAAGTCGCAAATGAATAATACGAGTCTTATAAACGTATCCGAATAGTTTTAAATAAGAGCAAGAATCATCGAAGAAAAACTGAAATATCTACTTACTTACAATAAAAGGAAACTTGAAAGCATCTAAAAATCTTATTTCCGAAATAGTATGCGCCACCTGTTTCGTTCTTACAATATTAACTTTTTCCATAATTTTCATAGCATACATATTATCGTCCTCTTTGTATTTGCACAACATAACTTTTCCAAAAGACCCCGTTCCCAATACTTTCATCAATTTGAAATCCTCTAGTTGCGCAGTAATCTTCATTTCTCCTTCGATGCGTCCCTCAAATTCTTTTTTACTCCTTCTCAAATACGTTTCAAAAGTTAAATAATGCTTTTGAAGCTTTTCATCCGTCATGATTTTGCTCTCGACGTATTATGTCAAAATGACACTTTTGATAAGCCAAACGTCGACGCTTAACCGACCGAAGTGTCAATTGGAACCTTTTTTTCCCGAGCTACCAATGAACGAAGCAGAAATAATCGTAAATCAACAACGAAAATCGAGCGGAAAACTGCATGAAATAAATTGTAGAAAAGAAGCAAGGAAAAGTTTATTGGTAACCGTAACTAATTAACACTTCGTATAAAATCGCAATTTTTTATAAATCCACGCCCTTTTGTTTTTAAATAACCCTCACGTTCATCCAGTATTGTTTTTATTAGACATTATCAACTCCTTAACTTTTATTTTTATGTAAATACGATAAACCCCATTACACTTGATTAATTCGAATGGTGCCACCGTATGAAGATGCTTGTGCATATTAATTTTGAACTTCTATGGGTAAAAACTTTCTTTAGTAACTGATACCACAGACTTACACTTGTCCAAAGAAATTAATTCCGATAAATTGACGTCCTGAACGTATGCAGACGAACTCGGTGTTCTAGGTTGGATTACCTTGGACTGGGAAGAGCATTTGCCGTAGTTATATCGGTAGAACTTAGTCAACTCATCTATGTTCTAAGCTATTCAAGCTTCTGGTCAACTCCGGATTGTTCTATTACACATTACAGTTAGTTTTCCTCCACCGACGGTTTTCAAAAAGTTAATTTTTAAAAAATTTCATTGTACAATTTCGAACTAAAGTCATATCAATTTTACTACCAGTCTATATCTATTTTTCGTTTTTCTGGAATCTCAAACTCTACTCTAGATCGACCATAGAACCGTTTTTAGTTAATATTATAAATATAAGATTAATTCCAAACTCTTTGTTTTCAATAATAATTATTTGCGTTCAACTTTTTTTTATTTTCGGCGTAAACAACAATTTAGATTCTACGTTTTTATTTTAAACAACAGTAAATTCGAAATGAAGATTTGCTTTGATAAATCGTAAAAGTTTATTATTGAAACGTGGCTTCAGTTTTAGTCCAAACTTCGAATTTATTATGGTTTCGGAAATAAACACAGTCGTCGATGTATAAATATTAAATTTTAAACGCGGCCGCCTGGTTTTGCTTTTCATAGCTCCTATTCTATTTTTAGGTTAGAACAAGGTCGTAAATGCAGACACATTTATACTTCATGGCACGCGTTTCTAATTTTCTTTTCTTCCGCATTACGAAAATTATCATTGTGGAATCATGGAAATTAAGTGAATAAGAAAAAATTAAAATCAGATACAAAGTGGAGTTTCAATCGTTTGATGTGTTTGTTTACCCTGAAATATTCAACAACTTGTTTTATACCTAAATGATGTATAATTTCAAAATATAAAATAATCCAATTTATGCTTTTCTTGGAAAGCATCTTGAAAACAATCAAGGAAAATACACACAAAACTGACATTAAAAAAAATGGCCTAATAAATTTTTCTTGACCAAATACTCAATATAAAGTCGGTCAGTTTTCTTTCTAGGCATGATATTTGTGAACATGACCCTTGTTTGTTTCATACAATTACAACCAATTAGATACATATTTACTAAGGTAAAATTGAAAATAAAAAACAATCAAGAGAACTACATTTGTTCTTATTTCATCTAATAGAATAAGTGACAATAAATAAATTCATATTATGATATACATTGCCTAAATAAAAATCAACTTCCAACTTGTTCAGTTATTAAAATAGAAAAACATCAGTGGACATTTAGAAAAACATTTACTTTACAATGATACTTGTTTTATTAACTTTAGTATTTTACTATTTTTGTTTTGTTTGGATATATTCTTCACATATGATATATTTTGTATCAAAACCTTAACTTCAACTAACTAAATTTCTGATTGAAACTTGTAATTTCCAGCTACAGATTTACATATTCCGTAGAACGCAATAATTTTTCAGTTCTATACACAAAAATAGCAACTAATTCAAAAGTTTCCCTCATTAAAATGACTCAAACTCGGTATATAAAGTCGGATACTTGATAACCGAATTCGCAGTTGCTTCAATTCGACATTTTTGACACTATAATTACTCAATCAACATTTGCGTAGAAGCATTTGTAATCGGTAACTATCACTATTTAGGATTCTTCCATTTGTGGCGGAGGCGTCGGAACAAGTGATACTGGCGCCGGTGCGGGTGGTGTTGGCGTCGGAGGAACTTCTTCTGGCGGTCTAATTTTTCTCGGTCTACCACGAGGACGTTTAATTTTTTCTTTCTTTTCACCAGTTTCTGTTTGGGTATTATCTTGACCGTAGTCCACATCTCCTGCGGCTTCGATTTTTTCTTTGGCGCTCATAAAAACTTGTTGCAAAACAATACTATCTTCGTGAATGATGGAAGCTTCCTCGTTGTATTGTTGAGCGTTTTGGCAGAGCAACATGAAATCGCGTTCCATATCTAGCATACTGTAATACTGTAACAACGAAAAATAACTCATTTATATAAGACCGACACTAAATTGAAAAAGAAAACTATGAAATTTTTCTATAAAACCGTGACCAAATCCTCCAAATAAAAAAATACTATATACATAAATGGAATATTTGTGCTCCTTGACATTTTTTTTATTTACTTCCTGGATAATGTGTATCAGTTTAATATATAATATGCTCTAATACAAATCGATCTAAGAACGTCTTACTCACTTTGCCTTCGTCAATATTTGATAAAATTTTTGCAATATCAATTGGTTTCTTTATAACAGCATAATAACCAGGCAAATCTTTCCTAGATGGTAATTTAATGAAAGGATCACTGAGTTGTCTTTCATCTCTAAAAGAATAAACATAATAAAGCAAACACTCAAAATCATTCACGTATCGGTTAATTTTACCTATCTTTGTAGTTAATAACAATATTCATCAACATCTTCATTTTTTTCTTTAGTTTTATCTCTTCTAAATGAACTTTACGCCTTTTCGTAGTACTCGCTTCTTCTTCTTCGTCTCGTCTCTTTTTCTTCCTACCTCTTTTTTTCTTTGGTTCTTTCTCCTCTTCATCGTCGTCTTCGTAATTTCCATCTTCATCGATGGCCTGTAAATCAAAATATGTCTCTATAATAATTGTACTCTATATACAAACAAAAGGATAATGAATATAATTGCTCGGTATAGAGTTTTAAATATAGAGACGTTATTTCTTACTTTGAGCCATTCTTTTTCAGTCAAACTATCCGCATAATCGACTTCCTTCCTTTGCCGACTACCTCTTCCTAATATTGTATCTTGATCATCTAAACCCCAAGAATCCATTTCCTCTCCTTGTTTCAGCAACCATTCTGGCAATTCACTTTCTTGTATTAATCGAGGTTTACCGAATTTTTCCAATTCCTTTCTTTCCATATCCATTTTTTGGAAAAGTTGGAATTCTTCTTCGTTTCTAGCCAACATCTGATTGACCGTTTCATCGTCAGGCACTTCATTTTCCTGGAAGATTGTTCAAGTAAAAAATGTAAATGTAAAAATTAACCACAATTAAACTTACCTCCTCTTCGTCGCTACCATCATGATGTAGAATACTTTGAAGAAATTGGTGTCGTTCGGATCCCGTCGATTTTTGATCGAACATACCGGCTTGAATGACTTTTTCGTCCATAATTAATTTATATTTGGCGGCCGCCAATATACGTTCTTCTACAGAATTAACTGTCATCAAACGCAAAACTCTAACTTCATTTTGTTGACCTATACGATGGGCACGATCTTGGGCTTGTAAATCCTTAAAAGAAAATATACGTTTTTTTTGTAAATTTGATTTTCTAACCCTAAATATGTGAGTTCTCTTTCAGTATATAATTAAGACTCTCACCTGATGAGGGTTCCAATCGGAATCGAATATAATGACTGTATCTGCACTTTGCAAATTCAAACCTAAACCGCCGGCTCTCGTAGATAATAAGAACAAGAAATATTCGCTGTCTTTGGCGTTAAAACGTTTGAGTAAATCTGCCCGGTCTTCGGATTTAACCATACCATCTAATCTCAAGTATTTGTAACCTCTCCATATCAGATAATCTTCCATGATGTTCATCAAAGTAGTCATTTGACAGAACAAGAGGACACGATGATTTCTGATTTTCAATTTCGGCAATACTCTTTCCAATAATTCAAATTTACCAGATGCCCTAAAATCCATAAAAAAATGTCAAATTTGTACTTGTGAAGATTCCTTTTCAGAAGTATGTTGATTAAATAATCACCTGTAGATATCGGGTCCAGATGTTAGACCACCAGCCATTCCAACAAAATCACAATACTTCTCTTCGATTGCTTGAAACATGAATGGATGATTACATAACTTTCTCAACTGCATAATGGTATTCATTATGGCTTTAACTCCGCCTCCTCTACCTCTACCGCCCTTTTCAGAACCGTCTGTTAATAAGACTCCTCTACTTTGCATGTGCTGGTAAAGAACTTTTTGTAGACCAGACATTTCGCATTTTATTATATATTCTACTTTATCGGGAAGCTGTGACTCTACTTCTTTTTTCAACCGTCTCAATAAAAACGGTCTAAGAACTTTATGAAGACGTCGAATGATCAGAATAGTTTCTTCCTCGTTCAATTCCACCTAATACAAATGAAACATTTGAATTGCAATCAACTTTTATCTATGCAAAAATTTACCTTTTCACCAGTAGTAGCGAATGGAGCATTGAACCATTGTTCAAACGTAGAGCAACTCTTAAATATGGACGGTAGTAAGAAATTTAACAGCGCCCACAATTCTGGTAATTTATTCTGCAATGGAGTACCTGTTAAAAGTAAACGATAGGGTGCCATATAATGTGTATTCAATGTTTGAGTCAATTTGCAATGATGATTCTTCATACGGTGCCCTTCATCTACGATCATATATTTGAAAGGAACCTAAAACAATAAAAAAGCCAAAATTAGTTAATGATTAAGCTAAATAGAAAATTTGCAGTTATTTGAACACTTACTTTAGAAAGTACACCTTTATCTTTAATTATATATTCGTAAGTAGTGAGTAGAACATTGAATTTTGTCGATTTCATTTGACTTTGTATCAACTTTCTTGTACAAGGTGATCCCTTATAGGAAACGACTACAACTGTTGGAGCCCATTTTTCAAATTCCAACATCCAATTTGAAATAGTTCTAAAATGAATAAATGAATGCTTATACATAAAAATAGACTGTTCAAGTTTTATATAATGTTCACTTACGACAACGGCACAATTATCAAAAATGGTCCATTCACTTTTTTCCTTTCCATCAAATAAGTTATAAGGGCAATGGTTTGAATAGTTTTTCCTAAACCCATTTCATCTGCCAATATTCCATTTAGATTATTGTTATACAGCGAAACCATCCATTCCAAACCCTTGATTTGGTATTCTTTTAGTTGACCATTTACCATAATTGATGCTTGTGATGTAACAGTTTCACTTACTGTATGAGCTATGCCATAGTAGGTTTGTTCTTCAGTTGTATTTTTATGGTACTCATCATCTTCAACTTTTGCTTTTTCGATAACTTCTTTAGCATCGATTTCTTTATTTTCATCATAATCATCTTCGCCTCTTTCTTCATCACTTTCCTCTTCATCTTCAGAATCAACCATTTCCCAACCAGGATGTTGTTGCAACCATTCTGGTAGATCCTTAACTGTTGGTGCATTTTCTCCACTAACTTTATTTCCAGTGGCAATTTCAATGACTGTAACTTTTCTATCTGGCTGTTGTAGTTTTTCCTGTCTCCGTTTGCGTCGCTCTTCCTCTTTTTTCTTATTATTTTGTTCAATTTTGTGTTGTTTCACCATCTCCGTAAGATTACTGATGTATTCATCCGTCTGAGACAATAAGAAAGCCAAGCGTTTGTCTTTCTTTTGATCAATGAGTTGTCTGTAACCTTCTTCATCTTCAGCCATCAATCTAAACAGAAAAATTTATTAGTTGAACAACAGTTTGTATAAAAACATTTCAAGTAGTATAAATATACATACTTCTTCATTCGCTCCTTTTCTCTTCTTTCTTGTTCCTTCTTTTGTTCCCTCTCTGCATTAGCATGATAAGTCATAATGGCTTTATTGAGTTTAGATATTTTTGTTTGGTTCTGCCTATGAAATTCTTTAAACTCTTTCGCATGTGTCAAGACATTATTTAAAAATTCTTGATTTTTCTGCCGTTTCTTTCTTTCAGCTTCCAACTTCTGTTGCTTTTCCAATTTTTCAGTGGCTCTAGCTTCGCGCAATCCTTGACGTTTTGTCCTTTTAAAAGCTTTAACATTAACTGCTGTTTCCAAAGTAGTATCCCTTCGAACGCAACTCAAAACCTAAAATATTCGAAATGATAAAATTATCTATCTAAAATATAAAAAGGAAATTTGGATTACCTCATTGCGAAGTTGTCTCTGAAGATTGAGACATCTCAATGCTCTCAATTCAATTTGTGCCTGTATACGTAATTTATCAGACATGTCTGTTGGTAGATTGCTAACTTGTTCAATACGTGCTGCAATACGAGCAGCAACTCTGTTTTCCCTCTCTTGTAATAGAACTACTGGATCTATAGTGTGAGGTTTTGTTAATGTGGTCAGTGAAATTTCTTGCTTAACAGATAATTCTGAATCAGAAGGTTTCTGTTGGTTTTGAACAAGTTGAATATCTGAAATGAATTTAATGATATCTGAAGAAAAGATGATTTTTGTATACAGGAGTACCTACCTGTTTGCCCACTTTTTGTTATATCTGATTTTTTTTGAAGTTCTTGGATATGATTTAGTTTTTCCGGTCCATGGCTATTTAATCCCACAACTATTGAAGAAGGAACTGGTTGATTTCTTGCTAAACATCTAGATTAAATTGAAAAAATATTATAATGTGTTATACTTAATTAGCATAAGATTAAGATAAAATAATTTTAGGAAATAATACCATTTCACTCAAAATTTTATTACCTGTAGGCCATAATTTGGCTTCTAAGTTGTTTCATTTGATTTGTGGATAAAATAGAGTTTGTATCTCCTATGCCCGAAACCCTGGCCTTTAGAGCTAATAGCTGAGAATATCTTGGATCTGCTTGAAGACCCTTTTCTTCCATGGCAACAATGGCTTTCTGCAAGGCGGCTACATTGTTTTTCTCTTGAGTTAATGTCTCATCCGATTTTGTATCTAAATTCAATGGAAAAATAAAAGTTTTGCATACTAAATTGTAAATGAAATTCATACTGTATACCTAAAGATATTTCATACAAACAGCGCTATATCTCATACCATACCTTGAATATTATTTGATGAAGATGGATTAATATCTTGTTTAGGTTGAGAAACAAGTGAGTTACCACTTTTGCCATTAATTGATATAACCCCTTTAGGCATTAGTGAAGTACTAGCCATTTTAAATAATCACCTGAAAGTTTTGAATCAGTAAAAATATTTTTTTTCTATTTAAACTGTTCATTAATAAGTACAGAAAATAAACCGAATTCTCCCGCTTTACGTTTTCATCTAATGTGTGCATGTAAAAAAGTAAATAACAAATCCGATAAAATTTCACTCTTCTTTTCATACATCTGAAAACTGAGCCTCAAACTACAGTAATACTGACGTTTGACATTTTTAATGAGCGGTGATCGGAATATATTATCTAAAATCAATTAAAACTTCGATCCAAAAATTCTTGGATTTTAGAAATGCTGAATTTTACGCTTCTAAAGTAAAAGAGCACGATTTCATTTTAATAACACGAATAAAATATTTAAATAAAATGTATTTTCGTATAAATTGCAATTTTCAGATATATTCCATTTCGTAGATTTTCTCGTGGAAACTAGCCTTAATATAGAACGCCAATATAAAACGTCATTGTAATGTCAACTAATCAACTCAAATAATACTTATACTAGATATATAATATACTAGAAAATATTCGGGATAGTTGTTTCTTTTCCTCATAAATGTTACATATATTAGTTTCATGTGAAGAATTCGTTCTAGAAGCGAATCTCTAACGAAAATGGTAATTTTGAAGATAAGAATGACTCCAGCGTAACCTTAGAGTTTGTTCTACTGTAACAAGCTTTCTTGATTGTTGAGGTAAATTTTCTATATTATTATAAATATCGATAAACAATTACGTTACTCAGTATTATAAAATAGAAAAGTCAGAACTTTAACTCCTTATAGTTAGATAATTTTTAAAAAAATCATGTTTGTAAGTCATATATATGTAAGTGGGTATATATAATCTTAAATAAATGTAATTCAAACATAAAACATAACCTCAAATTTAACTTTCCGGATTATAGAGATATTAAATCAATGTTAACTTTTATCTTTAAGTTTATTTTAGAGAGTAAAGCTTGTTAGCTGTATTATATAAGCAATATGGCAAGTCCATCACCTCAAAACAGCCCCATGCCCCCACCACAAGCTCCCAGTCCTATGGGACCACCTCCCTCTCAAAGTCCAGCACCGCCTTCTCCAGTTTCTCAACCTCAGTACCAAGGAGGTCCGCCACAACCTTCCGGATATCCAAACCAATATCCAGGGCATTCTCAAATGCCTCCCAATTCGGAACATCCGCCTATGCATGGACCACCACATCATCAGTACCCACAGGGTTATCCACAACAAACGCCACCACCACCATCTCAGAATCATCCTGGACATGGGCCACCACAAGGACATGCACCTCCACAAGGTACAAATTAGAAACAAGTAGGTAGTTATATCATCTTCTGTTGTCTATTCTTTTAAGGTCATGGTCCACCACAAGGGCATATTCCTCCTCAGGGACATGTCCCACCTCAAGGACATGTACCACCTCAAGGACATGCACCACCTCAAGGACATGCGCCACCTCAAGGACATGCGCCACCCCAAGGACATGCGCCTCCACAAGGTCATGTGCCTCCACCAGGACATATACCTCCTCCAGGGCATGTACCACCTGGACATCAGAGCCATCCACAACCTCCTGGACATATTCCTCCATCTGGTGGAATGCATCCTGGTCATTATCCTGGTGGTGAGATCTCATTCATTCATTCATTATATTTATATAATATTTATATAAATTCTAGGTCATCCGATGCCACAAGGCCCTCCAAATCAGCCAGGACAACCACTTCAAGGTAGAAATGCGGATAATTTACATGCTTTACAAAAAGCTATTGATACTATGGAAGAAAAAGGCTTACAGGATGATCAGAGATATTCACAGTTACTTGCATTACGGGCTAGATCAAATCCGGGAAGTGGTAATGGTGTTTTAACAACGTTACAAATGAATCAGTTAAGAAATCAAATAATGGCATACAGGTATTAAATTTAACAGTTGGAAGTGAAGGAAAACATTTATACATTATATTTTTTTTTAGATATTTGGCAAGAAATCAGCCTATACCGCATTCTATAATGTTGGGATTACAAGGTAAGAGACCTGACGGGTCACCTCAGTTTCCAACACCCCCTTCTAGCCCATTTCAGCCACAAGCAGGAAGTACAGCACCGACTGGAGAGCAACCACCAGTGTCCGGAGACAATACTGTAGAAGGTGCTCCTTCAGTTCCTGGTGGGACACAAGGTAAATTGAAATTAAATTTATTATTATATTGATGATGTAAAATATTTTAATAGGTGCCCAAAATAGTTCGAACCAGCAAAGAGCACAAAACAGTCAGTTGGTTCCTAATAAGCAGACACGTTTTACTACAATGCCCAAACCAAGTGGAATTGATCCGCTGGTCTTGCTTCAAGAAAGAGAGAGCAGAGTTGCATTTAGAATAGCTGCTAGAATAGAACAAGTTAGCAATCTACCCAGCAATCTCTCAGAAAAAGTGAAAATGC
Source organism: Diorhabda carinulata (assembly GCF_026250575.1). Classification (NCBI taxonomy): domain Eukaryota; kingdom Metazoa; phylum Arthropoda; class Insecta; order Coleoptera; family Chrysomelidae; genus Diorhabda; species Diorhabda carinulata. The sequence goes on from NC_079468.1 coordinate 78,778, forward strand.
AAGCTCAAATAGAACTTAGAGCTTTGAGGTGCCTGAACTTCCAAAGACAATTAAGAAGTGAGATATTGAATTGCATAAGGAGGGATGTCACATTGGAAACGGCAGTTAATTTCAAAACTTATAAAAGAACAAAACGCCAAGGACTAAGAGAATCAAGAGCAACAGAGAAATTAGAAAAGCAGCAGAAATTGGAGGCAGAAAGGAAGAGAAGGCAAAAGAATCAAGAATTTTTGAACGCTGTGTTAAATAATGGCAAAGAATTTAAAGAGTTCCACAAACAGAATCAAGCTAAGCTGGCTAAAATTAACAAAGCTGTTATTAACTATCATGCTAATGCTGAAAGAGAACAAAAGAAAGAAGCCGAGAGGAGAGAGAAAGAGCGTATGTTGAGGTAAATGAAATGTTATATTAACTATTATATAAATTATTTCATTCTATAATTTTAGATTGATGGCCGAAGATGAAGAAGGTTACAGAAAATTAATTGATCAAAAGAAAGACAAACGTCTTGCATTTTTATTGTCACAAACCGATGAATATATAACTAATCTCACAGAAATGGTAAAACAGCACAAATTAGATCAAGCAAATAAGAAAAAGGAAGAAGAAAAGCGAAAAAAGAAACAACAAAGGATGCAACAACCTGATAGAAGAGTGACAGTTTTAGAAACTGCAACCGGTAAAAAATTATCAAGAGAAGCTGCCCCTACTTTCAGACAAGTACAAGAATGGTTGCAACAACATCCAGGCTGGGAAATGGTTGATACAGATGATGAAGATGAAGATGGCGAGAAGAGAGATGATGAAACATATGATGAAAATAAGGATGTTGATGCTAAGGAAGTTATTAAAAAAGCTAAGGTTGGTTATTTATTCGAAGAATTGATAAATTTTTATTATAACAATTTCTAATTTTAGGCAGAAGACGATGAATATCATAAGAACACTAAAGAAGAACAAACTTACTATAGTATCGCCCACACTGTTCATGAAGTGGTAACGGAACAGGCATCTATTATGGTAAATGGTCAACTAAAAGAATACCAAATCAAGGGTTTGGAATGGATGGTTTCATTGTATAACAACAATCTAAATGGAATATTGGCAGATGAAATGGGTTTGGGAAAAACTATACAGACTATTGGTTTATTGACACACTTGATGGAAAAAAAGAAATTGAATGGTCCCTTTTTGATTATAGTACCTTTGTCGTAAGTAGAAAATAGTAAAACGCCTTGTGGTTTTGTAAATATTGATATTTATTGCTAGTTATTTGAAATAGAAAACTTTTTGTGAATACTTAGATAAAAAAATTCATTAGATATATATATATATTTTTAGCACACTTTCGAATTGGATGCTAGAATTCCAAAAATGGGCACCATCTGTTGTTGTAATATCTTACAAAGGCTCCCCAGGTATGAGAAAAGTAATCCAGAGTCAATTGAAAGCAGCTAAGTTTAATGTTCTGTTAACCACCTATGAATATATCATCAAAGACAAAAGTGTCTTGGCAAAGGTACAAAAAACAATAAAAAGTAAACGAAAAATGTAGATCTTAACTTTTTTCTTTTCAGATACCTTTCAAATATATGATCATAGATGAAGGTCATCGTATGAAAAATCATCATTGTAAATTGACACAAGTTTTGAATACCCATTATTTAGCCCCATACAGATTACTTTTAACTGGTACTCCACTACAAAATAAATTGCCAGAATTATGGGCTTTACTTAATTTTTTATTGCCTTCTATATTCAAAAGTTGTTCTACATTCGAACAATGGTTCAACGCTCCTTTTGCAACTACAGGAGAAAAGGTAAATTCGAATCCTTTTTATATTTCCATTCGAAATGTATTATTCGTGTTTATGTTAGGTTGAATTGAACGAGGAAGAAACTATTCTGATCATTCGACGTCTTCACAAAGTTCTTAGACCGTTTCTATTGAGACGGTTGAAAAAAGAAGTAGAGTCACAGCTTCCCGATAAAGTGGAATATATAATAAAATGTGACATGTCTGGTTTGCAAAAAGTGCTGTATCTACATATGCAGACAAAAGGTGTGTTACTTACTGATGGATCCGAGAAAGGTTCTAAAGGTAGAGGCTCAAAGGCTCTCATGAATACCATTATGCAACTAAGAAAATTGTGTAATCATCCATTCATGTTTCCTAATATCGAAGAGAAATACTGTGATCATGTCGGTATCGCCGGTGGTGTTGTTTCTGGCCCTGACACTTACAGGTATAAAAACTTTTTATATTTTTTAAAATATTTGTGGAAACATAGTGTTAGTGCTTCCGTTTCATTTGTCTAACATATTATATGAATCGATACGTTTTAGAGTATCAGGAAAATTTGAATTGTTGGATAGAATTTTACCCAAATTAAAAGCTACGAATCACCGAGTGCTACTTTTCTGTCAGATGACTCAATTAATGACCATAATGGAAGATTATTTCAATTGGAGGGGCTTCAAATACCTTCGATTAGATGGTACTGTAAAAGCGGAAGATCGAGCTGATCTTCTTACTAAATTCAATGATAAAAATAGCGAATATTTCTTGTTCTTATTATCTACGAGAGCCGGTGGCTTAGGTTTGAATTTGCAAAGTGCAGATACAGTCATTATATTCGATTCCGATTGGAATCCACATCAGGTAAAAAAAAACTCCATACATTATACAGTGTTTACAAAAATTTATTTGTATTAGGATTTACAAGCCCAAGATCGTGCCCATCGTATAGGTCAACAAAACGAAGTTAGAGTTTTGCGTTTGATGACAGTTAACTCTGTAGAAGAACGTATATTGGCCGCCGCCAAATATAAACTTACTATGGACGAAAAAGTTATTCAAGCCGGTATGTTCGATCAAAAATCGACGGGATCCGAACGACAACAGTTTCTACAAAGTATTTTACACAATGATGGTAGTGACGAAGAAGAGGTAAATTGATAGATTTAGTAGGTATGAAGTATTTCTAATGATTCGTTCACTTTTTTTTAGGAAAACGAAGTGCCAGACGATGAAACAGTGAACCAAATGATAGCAAGAACCGAAGAGGAGTTCCAGTTGTTCCAAAAAATGGATTTGGAAAGGAAGGAAGAAGAGGAAAAGTTGGGCGTGCACAAGAAATCTCGTTTAATACAAGAAAGTGAACTTCCCGATTGGTTAACGAAACCTGATGATGACGAAAGTAATTGGGGAGATGATTATACCGAAGTATTATTGGGAAGAGGAACACGACAAAGGAAAGAAGTCGATTATGCTGATAGTTTAACAGAAAAAGAATGGCTAAAAGTGAGAAAATATATACATTTTACTATTAATTATATTTAAACGTAAATTATGCTTTTTATTTTTCAGGCTATCGACGAAGACGGCGATTACGATGATGACGAAGAAGAGGAGAAAGAATTGAAAAAGAAGAGAGGTAGAAAGAGGAAAAAGCGAGACGATTCAGATGACGAAGGGACGAGTAGTACAAGGAGGCGTAAACTACCTCAAAGCCAAATTGAAGCTAGGTTGAAGAGAAAGATGAGAAAATTAATGAACATCGTTACCAATTACAAAGATAGGTAAACATTATTATAAAAATTATGAAATTATATTTACAAATAATTTTTTTTTCAGGGACGGTCGACAATTAAGTGATCAATTCATAAAACTTCCACCAAGAAAAGAATATCCAGACTATTACACAATCATTAAAAAGCCAATGGATATAACAAAGATTTTGAATTTCATAGAAGATGGAAAGGTAAGCGAGTCATTTATAATGATACAATCTAATTACCAAAGAAATTATTCAATTCAAATATCGCCATTCTATTTTATATATTTGAAATTAATATTATTCTAATCTAATAAATTATTTTGTTTTTCTTGTAGTATTCCGATTTCTCTGATTTGGAACGCGATTTTATGTTGCTCTGTCAAAATGCTCAGATTTATAATGAAGAAGCGTCGATGATCCACGAAGATAGTATCGTTTTGCAATCTGTGTTTTCTAGTGCAAAACAAAAAGTAGAAGCGTCTGCAGATTCGGACGACGATAAAGATGAAAACAATTCCGACAGTGAAATTAATAAGAGCAAAAACAAACCAGTTAAAGGTAAAAGACGACCCGGAAGACCAAGAAGAATAGTCAAGAAATATGTTTCTGACGACGACGACGATGATGACTGAAAATATACTTAGAAGAATAGTTGAATATGTGCACACGTAGTTAAAGGGATTATTACCCGAAATAGATGAATATTACATTGTTCACAAAGTACTTTATTTTGTATTTTTTTTAACGAAGGATGGATTATTTGATTTTGTGTTAAGGAAAAACATCTTAGTTTCAAATCATTAATTTATTTTCTTGCATTCTCTCTAAATACTTTGTTATTTGGCAATTCTATTATTAAAATAAAACTCTTATTTTAATCGATGTAATTTTTATCAAAGTTGGCAATTTCCACAATAATTTTATTCAATAAAAAAAATACTTTTGATTAACTAATTTTAATTATAATTTTTTTCAATTCAAATGCAAATTCTATTTGTTTAGTGTCAAATAACCAATGTTTGTTCTTTCTTTAGCTCCATAAGTTAAATGGCCACTTCAAGACATCTGTTTTGAGACATAAAAAAATAATTTCAATTAGAATGATTTCTTTATACTTTTTTTCGGGATTTTTTGAAAACTGATGACTATAAAAAACTTCACACATTCAATTTGAATAAGGATTTTTTTTTAGTGTTAAATAAATTATATGTACATTATTTATATTGAATTTTAAACAAATAATTAGCTGCTTCACTCAATTATCTAGATGTTTTCTCTTTATTTGTAAAAATATACGTATTAAAAGAAATAGATGTACTCTAATAAGTATCAACTTGAAAATAATTTAATTTATCGCATTATATACAGGGATATACTATTTTGTGATTAAGGTTTAGAACAAGAAATAAATCGCTGTATACAACAAACGATTTGCTTCATTTCTCTCCACATCTAATAATATAAAAAATTCTGACTTCTCTCTGCTAAATAAACAAGAATTTGTATCTAAAACAAATAAATAAAAAGACCGAACAAAGTATGAAAAAATCGCCGCTGTGATAAAGACATTAAACGAATTCATCAAATTTCAGATTCCTCCATCATAACCGATTAAGACCGGCTTCACTGGCAATGTCGTAGACGAGTTCGTAACAGTATTCAATCTTAATCTCGAGGAATTCGAAGGTGAAATGATTATTAAAAAAAAAAAAAATGCAATTTAATGTAATAACATTTATTGTAACATTTATTGCACATTAATTGGGAGACATGTTAAACACGCAAGGTTTATTTTAAAGCTTTCAATCAAATCATAGATATATTTTATTTGTCTGTAAAAGATAAAAATAGTTGAGCTCGTTAAAAAAATAGTTTATGGTTAAAACACGTCACAAATAGGATATTAGAACCGAAAGAATATTAATAAAATCTATAGGAACGATATTGGTGAATGGACTTAATTTTTTGCGTTCGTTTTCATTTTTTCATAACAATAAAACTCTAAAACTTTCATTTTTGTGACGTGACTCATAAAGCAATCGAATTATTTACAATTATAATACCAAAAACTATATTTCCAAAATATGCTCGCATGATTTTTTCGAAAACCGTATGGACGTATGAGACACAATCATATTTTTGATATATAATTGTAAGAATAATTTGTACATAGACATACCATTAGATTTAACCAACATTTATATATAAAAAAAAAACAATTTAATCGTTGTAATTATTCGTTTAGTTAGACCTAATAATACTGCTGATTAAATTATTGCAAAAATATTTTTAGTCTACATTTGTAATTAGAAACTTGATTTGAATCAAAATTTGAAATTGAGAACTACTTTCACCGTAAAAAGTCCACAATTTTTAAAATCATACTAAAAATAGCAATTTTCAATTCAATTAAAATTGGTGTAGAGTACAAGTTGAAAAAAAAAATGTAAACGTTTTTGAGATACAAGAACTTTCATTATAGGAATCGTTCTAAAAGATAATAAGAAATGATTATGAAGAAATAAATAATATTTAAAAATTTGAGAAACATAATGCACACAATTGTGTTTAATTGTTATTTTAAAGGTCTCGCGTTGAATATATAAAGCGAATGGTTAAAAAATAGTAGGATTCGAATACATTTTATGTGGACAGATAGATTGTATACCTATGTACAACATTTGAAATCTCCTAAACCTACTAAATTTAATTAATCTCAACTACAATGGCAAAAAATAATGGAATTTCATTTCCATATATAACAATACACGTAAGCTTTGAGCCGATAAAAAGTTAGTTTATTCATTTTCTTTTTAACGCTTATAATATCTTGATATACCTTGATATTAGAGATGTGTCGATATCAAAAATTTTTCGATTTTCGATACCGATACCATCGATGGAAAAAAATTCTCTTACTAAAAACATATTCAGAATTTGTTTGAACAACCTACAAACCAATTTTAAAATATCTATGCCTATACAGGGACGAATGAGGCAATTTCGCAAATAAAAAATAAACAATGGTTTAATAAACATTTATTCTGAAATTAAATCGGACCAACAGAGGGAAATACATGGTCTACGTTAAGCTCTTTGGTTTCTATGTAATTGTATCAAAAATCAAAATAATTACCCATGTTATTTTAAAAGAGGGATTTTTCTACACTCTACACCTTATATATCAAAGAAGATATGGGACTACTTTGTCGGCGCAATAAATGTTCCGAGGCAGTGTGTTGTTTAAACAAAAGACAAATGATTTTTCAAAATATAATTTCATTTTGATAACAATATAAACTGGATTAAACAATAATTGTTCCGTCCATTTACTGGTATCGGTATCGATTTTTTGCGATCGATTCTCGATACCAAAAATCGGTGGTATCGAGAATCGATTCATCCCTACTTGATATATAGACAAACCCGCGATATAAAAACAAATAGCGAAATATTTCAAATAAAAATTTATCACATTCAGAGCACAACCAACATTTTTACATATAATTAATAGAGTGCATATATATATATATATATATATATATATATATATATATATATATATTCATTTTTAAAACCAAAATTACTTTAAACTATATTAATAGTAACAAAAAAGTTGGTGGTTAATTAACAAATACCGATCTAAAGTATATCAAGTCATTTACCTAAAAACCTCGAAAAAAAAAAAACAAGATAATTGAAAAAATCTAATCGTCTTCTTCTTCATCATCATCATCATCATCATCCTCAGAAAGGTATTTCTTCGGACTTCTCTTCCGTCTATTACCAATACTACTACTGCTAATGAGCTTTTTACTCTTGAGCTTTATCTTCATTTTTATTAAAGAATCGGTATCCGATTTAACTTCGTCTTTTTCATCGTCCGGTTCCGATTCGACGCATTCGTTTTCGATACGATGTTTCGCATTAGCGAATACCGATTGAAGTACTATACTATCTTCGTGAATTAAAGATGCTTCTTCGTTGTATATCTGAGCGTTCTGACAAAGTAGCATGAAATCTCGTTCTAGATCTGCGAAATCCAGATACTGAAACAGAATTAACTAGAAAAATATTTTTATGAGATTTATTAGTTATAATTTAATGGATTTTAGAAAAGAATCATCGAATCATTATCTGTGTTAATTAAGAAACAAATGAAAATTATTTTTACCTTTCCGTCAGAAATCCTATCTAAAATTTTGTTTATATCGATGGGTTTCTTAATAATCTCATAATAATCGGGATAATCTTTTTTAGGGGGTAGTTTTATAAACGGTTCACTCAATAATCGACCATCACTACAAAGAAAAAAAATAACCGAATAAAACCCGAATGTTTATTTATCAACATTTATAATTATGGTTTCGTACCTATCCGTATATCTTGTGACGATAGTCATTAATTTTCTCAATTGTCTTTTAAGCCTCGTATCGTAAATTTGATTTTTATTTTTTCTTTTGATGACGCTTCCTACTTCGCTATCAGAATCTTCGCCCCGTCTTCTCTTTTTGCGATTCTTCTTTTTCCTAATTTTCTCTTCCTCCTCTTCTTCTTCCTCATATTCGCCAGTATCTTCAGCCTTAAATAATAAAATAAAATATTAGATAATTGGATTTAATAATATGACATATTATAATGACGCGCGTTTATATTACCTTTAACCAATCTTTTTCTGTTATACTATCGGTATAATCAACTTCCTTTCGTTGTCTCGTGCCTCTACCCAAAATTCTGTCTTGGTCATCGTAGTGCCAGCGATCGACCTCGTCGTCTTCTTTAACTAACCAATCTGGTAATTCGCTAATTTCCAACATTCTAGATTTTCTAGCGGGTCCTAATTTAGCCTCTTCCCTTCGCCTTTCCACGTCCATTTTTTGAAAAAGTTCGAATTCCGCTTCGGATCTCGCTACCATTTGATTAACGGTCTCGTCATCGGGAACTTCATTTTCTTCCTAAAACAAAACTTAATAATCGATACAGTTATAGATATTCATTTAATAAATATTACTTCTTCATCGTCTCCGTCTTGATGTAAGATATGTTGTAAAAACTGTTGTCTTTCAGTTCCGGTTGATTTTTGATCGAACATACCGGCTTGAATGACCTTTTCGTCCATGTTAAGTTTATATCTAGCAGCCGCCAATATACGTTCTTCGACCGAATTAACCGTCATTAATCTAAGTACTCTTACTTCGTTCTGTTGTCCGATTCTATGAGCTCTATCTTGAGCTTGTAGATCCTATTTAATTGAATTTTCGTTATATATTATTAATAACTATATTTAATCGCGATTTACCTGATGAGGGTTCCAATCGGAATCGAATATAACGACGGTATCGGCTGTTTGTAAATTGAGTCCTAATCCTCCTGCTCTCGTAGATAAAAGAAAAATGAAATAATCGCTAGCTTTGTCGTTGAATTTATTCAACAAATCACCACGATCTTCGGCTTTGGTCGTACCATCTAAACGAAGATAACCAAAACCGCGCCAACTTAAATAATCTTCCATTATCGTCATTAATTGAGTCATTTGACAAAATAATAGTACTCGGTGATTCGTAGCTTTTAATTTCGGTAATATACGATCTAAAAGTTCGAATTTACCGGAAGCTCGATAAATATCCGGTCTAAAACAATTGACATTTATCAATAAAATATTTATTTTTATTCAAAGTTATTTAATGTAATATATTTACCCCGATATGACCCCTCCCGCGATTCCAACATGATCGCAATATTTTTCTTCGATATTTTGAAACATGAAAGGATGGTTGCATAACTTTCTCAATTGAACAATCGTATTCATTAAGGCTTTCGCTCCCCCCTTACCTTTATTACCTTTTTCGGAACCATCGGTCAGCAGAACCCCTTTACTTTGCATATGCCTAAAAATTAATTTACCACTTTACTATTTAGTTAGTTTTCTTTTTAGTTGATTCAAAGTATTATTATATTATAAATTTATTTATCTACAGCATTAACAGTAACATAACTGTAATTTTATTAAATTTTTTGCATTAAAAAAATGTATTCTTACTTGTATAAAACTTTTTGTAGACCGGACATGTCACATTTTATTATGTATTCTACTTTATCGGGAAGTTGTGACTCGACTTCTCTTTTTAATCGTCTCAATAGAAACGGTCTAAGAACTTTGTGAAGACGTCGAATGATCAGAATAGTTTCTTCCTCGTTCAACTCAACCTAACAAAAACACGAATAATACATTTCGAACGGAAATATAAAAAGGATTCGAATTTACCTTTTCTCCTGTAGTAGCAAAAGGAGCGTTGAACCATTGTTCGAATGTTGAACAACTCTTGAATATAGAAGGCAATAAAAAATTAAGTAAAGCCCATAATTCTGGCAATTTATTTTGTAGTGGAGTACCAGTTAATAAGAGACGATGTGGAGCTAAATAATGAGTGTTTAATACTTGCGTCAATTTACAATGATGATTTTTCATACGATGACCTTCATCTATGATCATATATTTAAACGGCAACTGAAAGCATCAAAAAATATCAGACAAGATAGTTTTGGAGTGTCATATTTGTCCAATATATCTAAACAACAAACCTTAGCTAATACTCCTTTATCTTTTATAACGTATTCGTAAGTAGTTAGTAAAACATTAAATTTTGTCGATCTCATTTGGCTCTGAATCTGTCTTCTGACACACGGCGAACCTTTATACGAAACAACTACGACTGACGGCGACCATTTTTCGAATTCCAAAACCCAATTCGACAAAGTACTAAAACATAAAATTAATACCACTACAGATAAATAAAAAAAATATCAATACTTACGACAACGGTACAATTATAAGATATGGTCCGTTGATTTTCTTTTTTTCCATAAGATGAGTAATCAAAGCTATGGTCTGTATAGTTTTTCCCAATCCCATCTCGTCGGCTAAAATACCGTTAAGATTATTGTTAAATAAAGACACTAACCATTCCAATCCTTTTATCTGGTACTCTTTTAGACGTCCGTTGATCATAATGGTTGGTTGTTCTGTTACTATTTCGTGTACGGTATGCGCAATACTATAATAGGTCTGTTCTTCTTTCGAATTTTTATGATATTCGTCATCTTCCACTTTGGCTTTATTGATTACCTCTTTCGTTTTATCCTCCTCCGATTTCGGTCCTTTTTCACAAAACAAAATGTAACATGTAAATAATGTGTGTTCAATATATGATTATATTATATCTTACTATTATCATCTTCATCGGATGCATCGGAATCGGTTTCTTCATCTTCGTCATCGGTGTCTACAATTTCCCAACCGGGATTTTGAATTAACCATTCTTGTAATTGGCTGAGCATCGGGGCTTCTTCTCCTGAAAGTTTTTTTCCTGTTGTTATTTCGATTACGGTAATTGGTCTGTCCAATTCTTGCGACCCATCCTCGTCATCTTGCTTTATAGTACCATCCAATCCTAATTTTCTTCTCTTTTTCTATTCACATCACAAAAGAAGTTGAATTAAAATCACATTGTTTTAAACCTTCCTGGTACGCGTACTAATTATAATATTTTAAAATGGCGAAAGAAAAAAGAATGAGGAAAATTTGGAAGGATTAATGATAAAAATAGGGATAAATACGAAATAATTGAATATATATACATACTTTGAGTTTGTCTTGGACTTTTCTTTTCTTTTCTTCTTCCATTTGTTTGCGTTGTTGTTCCAATTTGTGCTGTTTCACCATTTCAGTTAAATTACTTATGTATTCATCCGTCTGAGACAGTAAGAATGCCAAACGTTTGTCTTTCTTTTGATCAATCAATTTTCTATAACCTTCTTCATCTTCTGCCATCAACCTAAAAATAAAAAAAAATTCGTCGAGAACTTTGACGCATTTTCGAAATAATTATCGCACCTTCTCATACGTTCTTTTTCTATCCTCTCTTGCTCTTTTTTCTGCTCCCTTTCTGCATTCGCATGATAACTCATTATACCTCTATTCAATCTCGATAACTTTCCCTGTACGTTTCTGTGAAATTCTTTAAAATCTTTCGCGTGTTGTGACACCGAATTAAGAAATTCTTGATGTTTTTGTTTCTTTTTTCTTTCGGCTTCAATTTTTTGTTGTTTTTCCAGCTTTTCCGTTGCTCTAGCTTCTTTCAAACCTTGTCGTTTGGTTCTTTTGTATTGTTTGACGTTAATTACCGTTTCGAGTGAGGTATCCCTTCTAGTACACGCTATTATCTCACTTCGGAGTTGTCTTTGAAAATTCAAACATCTAAGGGCTCTTAATTCGATCTGAACTTGCAACCGGACCTCATCTGATAAGTTTGTCGGTAAATTGGATAGTTGTTCCATACGCGATGCTATTCTAGCTGCCACTCTGAAGCAAAAATACTTAAATGTGGGACATTGATATTGAGGAACATGACGCACTATGACGACAATAGTATATCACATAACGCGGCGAGTGCTGAAACGTAACGAGTGCAAAATACCAACCAGTTGTGTACACTATTTTTCCTACGACCACGTAAACAATTCCTCAAAAAAACCGTATTTTTTAGATAAGAAAGTCAATTAAACCATATCACACATGTATTGAAAAGTATATAAACAGGTGTGCTGAAAAGTTAAAGCATCCTACAAAATATTTAATAGTACAACTTGATATAATTTTTAAACTTTTAATTTACCTGTTAGTAAAACTAAAACAGTCATGAAGAATGTTTTTTTCTTCACTATTGAAAATAAATTTTCATTCAACTACTTCATACATTAACCAGTCATAGTGATAACACTTAATTTTAACGTTTAAATTATCTTGCAGACACTAATATGTAATTGAATACAAATCATAATAAACTTTAAATGTTTATTGTAAACACTAATATAACCTAAAAACAGGATATTGTCTACTTCTTCAGTGTTCTAAAATTCGGTCTTTTGCCTTTCGGGACCCAGCCAGATTTATATTGTATTCGCGTATTTCCTCTATCGTTCGAGACCATATGTAACATAAGAAAAAGAAGCATTTCAATACATGTTTTATACACACAGTACATGTGTGTAATAGGTAAAAGTGAGTGTGCAAGTGGTCGTAGGAAAAAAACTTTCTAATAGTTAAGTATGAATCTTAAATAAATTCAAAAAATAGATCATGCGCAAATTTAAGATAAAATGTGACTCGAACGAAATTGTTTCAATTAAACAACGCTAGAAATAAAAAAAAAATACCTACAAGCGTGAGATTCGTTAGAGAAAATACCTGTTTTCTCTTTCTTGAAGAAGAACCAGCGGATCAACTCCACATGGTTTGAGTAAAGAACTGATCCTATTATGTTTAACGTTTTGATGATTATGATGATTCGGTTGAGGTTGATGTATCTGCACAGATCTGGAACCGCTGTTGACCATTTGTGGAGGTGGCGCGTGGAACGGAGGATTATGAGGCTGTTTATAAGATTGGGGAGGAGCTTGAGGTGACTCCATAGGGGCAGGTACCAGATGAGTTTGTACCGGATGGTTCTGCATTATAGCCTGTTGAGAAGTTGGTGTTACAGGTGGTCGCATCGGCGGTTCTGGTGGAGCTGGAGATGATACCCTACCAGAAGTTGGAGTTTCTACAGGTTCATGTGGATGTGAACTGGTCTGAATAAAAAAATTATTATTAAATGAAGGCTATAAAAAGAAAATTAATTTATTTATAATAAAATAAAATTGTACCTGATGATTTCCTGAGTTTCCTTGAATTAATGGCGAATTAGGAGGCGGTGTCGAACATTGTGGAGAACCTTCGGGACGTTTTCCTTGCAACGCTAAATTTATTTGAGACGGTACTGGTTGATTTCTCGCTATATAACGATAAGCCATTATTTGGTTTCTATAAATACGATAAAAATATTTATTACTATCAATTACTATATTGATAATAATATACCTTAATTGTGACATTTGCGTTTGTGTTAAAACATTATTCGATCCATTACTTCTAGCTCTCAACGCTAACAATTGTGAATATCTAGGATCTTCCTGCATTCCTTTTTCCTCCATACTGTCTATGGCCCTTTGTAAAGCATTTAAATTTTCTTGACCTTGTAAAGGAGAAGAAGACGGACCTTGGGGGGATCCAGAATTTGATGTGGATGGAGGAAGAGGACCAGGAGATGCAGCTAAATTCTAGAAAGTAGAAAAATCGAAATATCATAATAAACAAAATGACTAATTCACCACTTGTTATTTGAATGTATTTTTATTTAATTGTTTGCAGCTATATAAAATATGTAAACAAATAATATATATATTTAATAAGCCCATCGTGTATTTATTAAGAAGATAAATATATTGTGGATCAGAGTAACTGCAAATATTTATCAATAATATATTTTTCAAAAACTATTTCGATATTTTTGTATAAATTAATTTTAATTACGATTTCATTACGTTTTTTTTCCTCTCTCTCTCTCTCTCCTAAAATCACGCTGGGTTAATCCAAGGTTCGTTCCAACTTCATACTCTTATATGGACAGTTGGTATGGGAAAAAACGTCCTTACGTTACGTTGCCGATAATACTCATTTTCGCTCTCGTTAGATACTTAATCTATACTACGCATGCTCCATGCGCAGAACTAACTGAAACGCTCGATACACTATTTGTTTTACTTATAGAAACTGTCCATATAGAAGTATTACATATACGTCCAGCCCATCGAAAAACCGTCGTTGGTACAGTGACGATTCTGCGCAATATACATTATCGTAAAACGAACGATTCTGTTTTGTATTCCAACATGACATATAAGGTTCCAACTGACCGGAGTTTGCGCAGAAAATATCATTTACACGTATAACCGTTCCAAGAACGCTTCTGATTAGCATGTTGGAACAAACCTCCAATAATTAATATGAAAATTCAACCTTCAGTTCAATGTTAATGTTTTTATTTAATAGTTCTGGTTAACACAAGTTATCGCCGGACAATTCGTCTGATTTATTTTTATCTGCATATAAATTGTTTTCACATTCATACGTTGAAATATTATTACACAAAAAAAACAGATTTAAGTTAATTAAAAGCAATTAAGTTCAACAAATCGGTCTATATAAAGTCTCCCAGAAAGTTGATGCGGATAATTCGTTACGTATTTATTGTTTTTAATAAGAGAATCTCAAATTGTTTTTGTTCGACAACACAGAGACCTTGTAGATTAATATATGATTTAAATGTGGATCGTAATATCAATAAAAAGTCCTTATTTATAAAATAAACACAGGCAGTAGACATTTTCAATAACCCTGTTTAATTTGAAAGTAAATAATCGCATCCAAGGTTATTAATTCTTACAATCAGTGTCGACGTTAATAGTATTATATTTTATTTCAATAATAATTGTTATCGTTTTAAATGCTTAAAATGGAAGTGAAAGCTTACTACGATTTTGTATTGCCTTTGGTTCGAGAAGCAGGACAGGTAAAACTAGTTTTATTCAAAATAAAAAATATGTAAATATAATCATTTGTATTTGTAAGGAAATTGCAGCAGCCAAAAATTTCAAGGTTGAAACAAAAGATGAAATATACGATGAAGTAACCGAATACGATAGAAAAATAGAAAATATATTGATAAGGAGAATCAAAGAAAAATGGCCCCATCATAAGTAAGTTTTTAAATCATCATTTGATAGATAATTGCGTACATCTGTAAAACTCTATTTTTTTTTAATTGAACGTTTTAAAATTTTTAGTTTTATTGGCGAAGAAGAATCTCATATGAATGGCATAGGAGAATTAACAAGAAATCCAACATGGATAATAGATCCCATAGACGGTACATCGAATTTCGTAAGGAATATGAGAGATACCTGTATATCAGTTGGATTGGTTATAGATAAAGAACAAATCATGGGAATTGTTTTCAATCCTTTCAACGACGAATTATACACCGCGGTAAAGGGTCAAGGGGCTTTTCTTAATGGGCTACGCATACATGTTAATCAAGAAAAAGGTATATATTATGTTATATCAAGAATTGATACACCTTAAAAAATATCTTTCAACTTTTAGATATCAAAAAATCTATTTTCAATTACGAATTGTCTCTAGCGAGAAATCCAAAATATTACGAATTGTACATGTACAGACTAAAACACTTGATCCAAATAATTAACGGGTGAGTTTTAAAAAAATTGTTTAGTGCTTTATCAACGTATCAAAAGCGATCAATTTCGACATTAACACCTTTTTTTTTTCGTAGTTTTCGTTCTCTAGGTTCTGCGGTACTAGGTTTATGCTATGTTGCCGTTGGAAGATTGGATGCTTACCAATGCGATGGATTATACCCGTGGGATGCAGCTGCCGGTGTTCTTATAGTTAGGGAAGCGGGAGGATATGTGTGCGATACCCGAGGTAATTTTTACGAATCAATAACAAATTCATTCGCAATGTAATTAATGTGTTATTGTATATTGTTTTAGGGGGAGAATTTGATCTGATGGACCCTAACTTTTTAGCAACTTCAACGAAAGAATTATCAGATCAATTTATGGAAATTGAAAGAAAGGCCGATGAAGAGAGACTAAATGATTTAGAAAATAAAAAACCATTTAAACCGTAATAATCAAACTTAAGCTAGATTTCACTTATTATGGTATTATTGGTATGAAAATAAATATATATAAACACATAATTTTTTTGTTAAACGGTATTCCTCGTTACTAACCTGCCGCTGTTGTGGGTGTCCAATAGAACCAGACTGAGAGGTAGCACCAGAATAGTTTTGTTGTGACAAATTCCCACCTTGCGAAGAATTGACTGTTGACAGATCATGAGCTTGAGCACTGTGAGTATTTTGTGTATTTGTATGCATAAGCGGCCCCCCATGTGATGTTGGAGACGGACCAATATGATGAGGAATAACAGGAGGACCGTGTACCATTCCTGCTGGTGGATGGGAACCAGAAGGCGCGTGGGATGAAGATGGGCCATGAATAGGTCCATGTGGCGATCCTACTGAAGAACCGTGCGAGGCTAGTCCAAACGATCCATGTTGAGGGCCCCCATGTGATCCATGTTGAGGCCCTCCATGTGGTCCATATTGAAACCCTCCAGGGGGCCCATGTTGAGGTCCACCACACGGCACATGATGAGTCCCTCCTGGTGGTCCATGCTGGATACCTCCGGGAGGTCCATGCTGAGGACCTGCAGGTGGTCCATGCTGGATACCTCCAGGAGGTCCATGCTGAGGACCTGCAGGTGGACCGTGCTGAGGACCTCCAGGTGGGCCGTGCTGAGGACCTACAGGTGGACCGTGCTGAGAACCTCCATGTGGACCGTGCTGAGGTATCCCGTGTGGTCCATGCTGAGGTACCCCAGGTGGTCCGTGATGAGGACCCCCAGGTGGTCCATGCTGAGGACCCCCAGGTGGTCCGTGCTGAGTCCCTGAAGGTGATCCATGTTGAGGTCCTCCACATGGTCCTTGTTGAGAACCTCCAGGTGGTCCATGATGAACTCCTCCAGGTGGTCCATGCTGAGGTACCCCGGGTGGTCCGTGTTGAGGCACTCCGGGTGGTCCATGTTGAGGACCACCAGATAGTCCATGTGGTAGGTGTGGAGGAGGTCCCAAGTTGATTGGATGATTACCGTGAGGCGACATATGGGGTGGTAACGAATGGGTTGAAGTCGGAGGCATAGGTAATGGGGAAATTCCATTAGAATTGCTTATATGTATCATAGATGGTTGATAAGAATTATGTGGTGGTTGAGAAGATGAAATATGTAAAGGTGTACCCATCGGAGGAGGCATAGGACTACTTTGAGAAGATGGACTTGACATTTTTTATCTAAAAATGAAGAATAAAATTGTGTAAAATATAAAATCCGGCTCAAAACTATCGCTAATATCCAAATCTTGCTAAAATTTTTAAATTTTAATTAATATGTAGTGTAAACATACACATTGATACGCTACTGATTATTTCATGACAAAAATTGCAGAATAATCAATACAAATTATAATTTCATTTTCTTTTTAAAGATTTCCTCAAATAAAAATTAGTAATTACAATCGCGTAAATTAGGCAACCAGTATATCATTATATCGTATAATATGCAAATGCTCAATTTCGTTTTTCTGTTTTTTAGATTTATGGTCGTTATTATAAATTTTAACCGCCGATTTATTGTAGGTTAACGGCCTTACAACAAGCTGTCAAAACATTTAAACGAGTGCACATCTCAGACACTTCTATATAAAATTTGTAAATATCAATGTTTTATAAGAAATTTTATAATGTAGAACCTTTGTTCCGTATTTATATTATGAGAATTTATTATAAAAACTTACCTTGTTCACTGGCAGGTACTGTAGAATGTCGAAAATATTTAAAACCAATGCAAGTACGAATTTCTTTTATATTTATTAATAAATTTATTCATTTTTTCACTTTTATTTATTAAAACACAACACTCGCCATTTTCCAATCTAATCCCTGCTCTTCCCTGCACCCCGAATTAATTTGTTTTGATTAAAATTTTTCTCTTTTTATTTTATACTGCTAGAGAGAGAAAACAGCTAAAATTCTAGGACGCTTGCTCCTGATTGGCTTTGTTTTATTAACACGTTTTTATTTTAAATTTTATGCACAGAAGAGTTGGTTGATTCAAAAGAAATGGAAGATCCAGGTGTTTTATGTGATTTAAAAAATTATATACTGGAATTTCAATATCCTCTGGTCGATAGCATGAGCGACGAGGAATTGGCGGATATCTTTAAACAAACCAATCGAGGCTTTTTAATATCATGGATGTTAAAACTCGGAATTTACGATGGGGAAGTTTCCGCGGAAGACACAAAATTTTTGGGTACAATTTTATATGAAAACGGGTTCTGTACCAAAGAAGAAATGATACCTTTTATGCTGAGTTCTCTGGATCCTTCGAAACAGGTATTAATATAGAAAATTATTTGGTTATATATGTGTATACATAACCTAACTTTTTACGATAATATTTTTTCAGTTAAACATATTACAAAATATGTTTATTTATATAAAGACAATAAAAAAACAAAATTCCGATAAATTTAGCAAATTTGTGTCACTGGACGATATCGAAACTCTTTCAAAAAATACTCTAAATTTGTTTCCCATGTACGGTGAAATTAAAGTGTTGGATAATGAAAAACCTTCAGTGATTAAAACAGAAAACGTTATCGAAGACTATAAATACAATATAAGTGAAAATAATTCTATTAACGTTGATGAAATTATGGAAAATATTAGTTACGGATTATCCACAATGAAAAATGTAGTAAAAAATCGTTTAAAGCATGAAGATAATCGAATAATACCTAGTCCAGAGGCAGATAAAATATTTAAAAACTGTAACCAGTATATGAAACAAGTTTGTCAAGTAAGTCTATTTTGTAGTTACATGTAAATGTATTAAATTGGACAATTTAATTAAAAAGAAAACATTTTTGTTGTTATCGTTTGCATTTGTGCATCATGTTGTAATCTGTAGTTAATCTCATATTCTCAATAACCAGCAATTGTATTAATAAATCTTTTCGTGGTGATTTGTCTTTTATGAAAATCAGTTTAAAATAACTAACACAGATTTCCATAGAAAAGATACCTAAAATCAAGATAAATCATCAAGAAAAACTTATAAAAAGGAGTAAGAAATAAAATGTTGAAAAATTATTAAGTCGTCAATGTGATATTTTGTAAAAAAGGTTATAATAATATAATCAAAATAATTTCATTATATTTGTTTTAGTTTTTAAAAGATATCAAAACCATACAGGAGTTCAATCAAAATAACCATACCTTGTTAATAGATGATGGTGAAATATCTTCCATGACTAGTATGTCAATGTTAAATGAAATAAATGAAGAAATTCGAAAAATTTTGAGGTACAAAGATAAGGAGGAAATGAAATAAAAAGTTTATTATTTTCTTAACAATTTTAATATGTAATAATTTTTGTATCTATCATTTGTTTGTACAATATTTTACAACAAGTTTAGTAAGGACATTTTCTTCATCATTGTAACCTTCAATTAAATCAAAATGATCTGTATTTTCCAAGAAAATATATTCAGCTTTGAATCCCAATTTTGTAGTTTGTAGGTACATATCTTCTGATTGTTGTATTAATTTAGGACTGTCATATTTTGCAACTACGAAAACTAATTCACAATAACTAGCTTTCAAATTTTGATGCAACGGACTCTCTTTTAAAGCAGATGTTTCGTCTAAACGTAACAAGTCATTTAAAGACGATTTTTGGACAGCTGTTAAATCAAATACACCCGATAAAAGAAACGCTTTCTTAAATAAGGACTGATCTTCTACGGGAAGGCTCGGAAGAAAAGATTTAAACAGCATAGCTACTATTTGTCCTCCAGCTGAATGACCACTTAAGAAAATTCCTCTAGAAAAGAAATTTCATTTATCTTAAAATATAAAAACGAATTAAAACCATTTTACTTAGTTTCATGTGTTTTTGCGTACTCCAAACAAATTATCAATGCTTTTTCTACGTTGTCAGCAATTTCTGATAAAGTAACAGTTGGGCACAGTTCATAACCAACAATTATCGTTTTAATATTATTATTATACAAATGTTTGGCTATTAATAAGTTATTTTCAGCTGTTACAATTGATTCTTGCCAGTATCCACCATGGAAATGGATATATATTGGGGAACCTAAAAATTTTAATAAAACACTAATAAGGAGGTTTAAATTGAACAAAACTAAGTAGAAATTCTATTTTTATAATAACCTACTCCTTGTTCCACATGAAAAATTTTGTATTTATGGACAGCAATGACTTTGGTAGCAGTGCGTAATTTATAAGTAATGACCCCGTATTTTTTTAAAACACTTTCCCTAGCTCACCCTGTCTATCTTGGTGGAATTTTATAATCCGTAACTAACATTCTGTTTTGATGAACTTTCAACCTAATTATCCACCAACATAAATTGGAACTCGAATTTTGATTTGAATTTTTCTTTTTAATGCACCAAAAAGGTTTTTTTTACGGTTTGTTATAAATATTAATCTTTATATGATTGCTCACTTTTGGGTAAATCGGATCCGATGATATGAATTCTTTCTCGTGGTCTTGTCCCATATGGTATAATAAGATTGGAAGAAATAGATTCCGTAACTTCTTTACTGCCTGGAAAATTAATAGAAAATAAAATTGAAAATTACCCCACTTATCCCCAACTTTTACGATAAATGTTTAGAATTTTTTCAAATTCAATTGATAAGAAATAAAGATTATTGACCCAAAGTATAAATTATGAATTTATACTGTATCAAATAAAAAGTTGTAAAAATCAAATAATGGTTTTTTTATCTAATTATTTGCTAGTATAGATCCAGGTAAGTACATATTAAAAAAATAAAATTAGTTTTCATTGCATTTTTCATATATATCCTCTATATATTGATTTGTGTTTGACGTTTGACATGGTGCAAAATAACATGAAATAAATTGCGTAAAAATATGGAATATGGCAAAACAGGTAAGAAGGGCTTTAGGGCAATAATGTTCTTAATGTTTATACACACAAATATATAAATAAAAACTATATTTAAAATAAAAAATTTGACTGTATTTTTAAGTAGCGATCATTTTCGTATTGATAATATTTATATATATTTTTTGTCTTGCCTTTACTTACATTGTTCGATAATATTGATATGTTCATGGAGTCTCACTGTTCCTTCCGATTTTCTAGACCAATTACTTGGTAACAACATTTGAGAAAAGTAAGATTTAGAAAACATTTTAAGAACAAGAGAATATTATTAATGGTACAACTGATAGCATCGAGCTATCTCGCGTAGCGAAATATTAAGTAACTATCAATGCACAGAAACCTTACAAATTTATTAACATAAATATGAGAATGTGGGAGAGTTGCGTAAATTTTATCAATACAATTCTACTTTAGGATACAATATTTCCAATACATTCGATTATCGCTCCAAAATTTAAATCTATCTAATTTTAATTATAAATATAAATTTTATATTGATTTCATTTCATCTATTTAAACTATATATTAAGAAATGAATTTTTTGTTTTTTTCAATTAACTTCTTCAGTGCCATCTATTATATAGGTATCGAAACTACTATGTAACTTATTAAAATTTTCTCTGCAATCCAGTAACTGTTAATCGCATAGATAAATTCGTTAAGATGATTTAATATATTTATTATTTAAACAATTTTTCAAATATCTTCTTATGAATTATCGAAAAACTTTATTTTCTACAATAGGATCATACCCCTTATTATCAAATTGATAATACGACTATAAAAATGACAATGACAGAAAAGGTGGAGCGCTACTACGGCGATAATTTTCAACTATAATCGATTGTTATTCTATAGTTTTTCTATGGGGCGTTTCAAAATTACTTCGACTATTTGTTTTTTAGGTTACTATATTGTATTATGGGAATATTTCAAATAAAATCGTCTGTATACAATATATTACTAAAAAATGTTATTATCTACGGAGTTAAAAAATAGTTCTACATTAGATATGTAACGGTTTACATCCGAAAATTTATATTTTATTATTATTTCCTGAAATTGATATAGCAAAGATGACTGTTTCTATGTTAAAGAACCCGGAAATGCATTTTGGTGCAATTACCTTCTTTGCAAAGCAGCATAAAGATGATATGTGCGGAAGTAATGGCTTACCTTTAACACCAAATTCTATTATAATATATGGAAGAGCCCAGTTATTGAAATCGATAAAAAGTCCTCATTTATGTCAATATTTGGATATAATAAGAGGCAAACATGGTAATAATTTATTGAGCCAAAATATTCGAATAAATAAACATAATATTTTATTTAATTGTAGAAAGAACTGTTATTGTTTCACAGTTTTGTGGAACACCTTTAACTAATTACTTGGAAAAAAAGAAGTTTACATTAAGTGAAGTAAAATCCATAGCATATCAAATTTTAAAAGGTCTCAATGAACTTCACAAGAGAAATATAGTACATAGAAATTTGAGTAATGAAAATATTTTACTTCTGGGCAATGATATAAAATTATTTAATTTTGGTCTCTATTATTTAACAGATAACGGAAAATTAGTTTCATTTCCTGTGATGTAAGTATTTCAACTTGAAAAAAAAACCAAAAATAAGTTTAAATTTATAGACATTTGCTATATGCTGCACCCGAAATATACTTGGATGGCGTACAAAATAGTTTACCAAATCCAAAAGTAGATATTTGGGCGTTGGGAATAATTTTAGTTGAGTTAGTATTAAATAAATCACTATGGAGTTCGTTGAAAGTGGGTCAGAAGATAAGAAAAATTCTGAGTCTCCTGCAATCTAATGGATCAGTTTTTGAAAGAATAGCTAGAGAACATAATTGTCACGATGATTATTTAGTAAGAATATTTCGAAAAAAATTATAAAATGATAAAAAATGAACGTTTTTTCAGGAAGTATCTGAAGATATAAGAGATTTGATAGAATCTTGCTTACAAATAGATCCTTCAATAAGACTTTCTTGTGAAGATCTTCTTCAGAAGAATATATTTAGTGAATTTCGCTTAAAGAATGGATATTTAAAGAATGATAAATACAAAGGTTTTGATATTTTCACCATTAACGAACTGTACCATTGGTGGCAGTTAGCTGGAGGGGATGTCTTTCAGGAATTAAAAAAACAAGGTCTTGTGCGTTCAAGTCCACCTATTCTTTCATTACCACAGTATGTAAAAAAAATTTAAATGATCAAATTTAAGGAAAAATTTTTTTAGCTTGTTGTTGATAGAAGGTAATATATTGGGTCAAGAGAGAAATCCTGCTACTTTATACGACCCCAGAGTAGTGGAAATGCCACTAGATACATTATATCAAAGATTTGAGAACATACCTCTTTCAGCATTTTATCCTTTAATACAGACGAAATCAGATATAATTTCTCAATTAGAACCACCTCCTTATGATGCCACAGGATTACCCCTTATTATTAAAGAGCGAGATCCTGAATATCAATTTCATAGGATAATACTGTTCAGAAGATTATTACATGTAAGTGCACACTATTTCATATTTAACCATATTTGCAATTTGTAGCTTTACTCTGTAGAACAATTTCTTTGTTATGATTCTTATCAGTGTAGGAAATAAAATATTTTTCAGGGTTATCCTTTTACCAAAGAGCTAATCATTAAGGAAGCGGAAAAAGATATACCACCTTTATTGAGAGGTGAAATTTGGGCGGCCGTACTGGGTATAAAAAGTGACTATCAATTCAAATATATGAAACTTGATAAATATTCCTCTACCCCTACAGATAGGCAGGTTAGTGAAAAATATATATTATTATAGTTGATATATCAATTTTCTAAATAATAATTTCTTCAAATAAGATTGAATAATGAAATAAAAAATAGCATAAGAGTTTGCATCCACGTCTGTTCTAAATAATAACCATTAATCACATCAGTGAATAATGAATTCATTAATCACTGTTGTTAGATGCTTCCTTGATTTAACTAGATTGTTGTGTTTTATCATCTTAAGAAAATATTTTTAATTTTGACTGCAGTTTTAATGCACGTAGCATTACATTGAGCTATCAGCTACATTGAATATCTTTGTCGAATATCTGTTTCTTAATGTACATTGGTTTTCGAAAAAAATTTATAAATTGAAGTACCTTTCGAAACAATATAAATTTTACTTAAACCTGTATTATTGTGTATTTAGATTTCTCAGTGTTTTAATATTTTATATCAAATTATGTTAAGAAACCAACTAAAAATGGATATAGACAATAAAAGTGACTTTTCTTTAACACCACCAGATATTAGAGAAGCCTCTGAAGTGCCTAATTTATTGAAAAGTCAAGGAAAAGGGATCATTAATAACTATAAATAAATACTATAAATACAAAAAATTTTCCAACAAAAATGTTTAGTAGTCCTGGATAAAGTATAGTATTCTACTCGCAAATAGTGAGTAAATATAAAGTGGTGGTATAAACTAAATGTAATCAATGGGGTTTTTACTGTTCTGGTTCATAAAATGTTGGCAACTGATGGGCTTGTTTGTTGCAAAAGAGCAAACTTGTATGCTAACAAATAAAAGGACGAATAATTTTTTAGCTAATTAATTTTTAGATAGAAGTGGACATTCCCAGATGCCACCAATATAATGAATTATTGTCTTCTACTGAAGGTCACAGAAAATTAAAAAGAATATTGAAAGCGTGGGTATTTGAAAATTCCCAGTATGTTTATTGGCAAGGTTTGGATTCGTTAACAGCACCATTCCTTTATTTGAATTTTAATGACGAAGGTTTGTTAATTTTGTAAGATAAAATAATAACAACATCAACAAAATACTTTATGGTTTGTTTTAGCAAAAGCTTTTTCTTGCTTATCATCATTTGTACCTAAATTCCTGCACAAATTCTTCTTGAAGGATAATTCTGCAGTAATTGAAGAATATCTAGCTAAATTTTCCCAACTGATTGCTTTCCATGATCCGGTATTGGCAAATCACTTGTATGATATAAATTTTTATCCGCAACTATTTGCCATTCCGTGGTTTTTAACATTGTTTTCACGTGAGTTATCATTAATAAATATATTTTATTTCAAGTTTATAAATTATACCGTTATTAAATATCTAGGAATCTATTTATCATTTTAGATGTGTTCCCACTTTATAAAATTCTTCATTTGTGGGATAAGGTACTATTAGGCGACTCCTCTTACTCACTACATATCGGTCTGTCTGTATTGACACAACTCAGAGATAGATTACTAACGTCGGGTTTTAACGAATGTATATTATTGTTTTCCGATTTACCGGAGGTCGATATAGAAAAATGTGTTACTTTGTCAATGACCACTTTTAAAACTACCCCGAAAAGTATCACTGAAAGGGAACACGACAACGGAGCCTTCAGAACAAAAGATTGCTACGTAAGTAAACGAATTATCTAATATAATATTGATTAGTATGAGGTTTTTTAGATTGTTTTCATAATCAGCTCATTACAATCAAATTATTAAATTCTCTTAATATTTTTACAGGATATTTCCGGAGTAACATTACAGGATCTGAAAAAAGAAAGATATCCAAGAATTAGTGCTAGAGATGTAATTGACCTAGTACGAAATCGTCCTAACGATATATTAATTATAGATATACGAAATATGATACAGTAAGTCTCGATTTTTTTTTTGATAATAATTACTCTTCATATGATTATTTTATTTAATTGTCCGTTTATTTCCAGATTCAATCGATGTAGTGTTATAAATAGTATCAATATACCGTTTTCTAGTATTTCATTCACTGATAATAAATTAGAAAATATCGGACATCACAGTAAGCATTTTGAAAATGCCTCAGATAAAGTTGTAGTTGTAATTGGAGATGAAGAAACAGATTTAGAGTTGGTAAGACTAAATTGATTATCAACGAGTTAATTAGTTTAAATGAAAACTATTATTTACTTAATTATGCTTTAAAATCAATTATTTTTTAGTTCCCCAACTTTTTACTACGTTGTAATGTAAAAAAAGTTTGTATTTTACATGGTGGTTTTAACGTGCTGCTTCCAGTTTGTCCAACTATTTTGATGTCTCAAAACAACACAATTTGATAAACACTTTTAACCACTGAAATGTATTTTCATATATTATAAGTTTTAAGTCTTACGTCCAAATTTTATATAGAACATTTATATATTTATGAATAAATTTGAATATTATTGTGACAATTTTGTTTTATTTCAATTAATGCATTTAATATAATATTCTTTTTACTTTGGAAATAGACATTTTTTTTATGTGGATAATTATGTACATCACCTATTCAACGAATTAAAAAATATGAAACTAACACAACTTTTGTATCATTTTCTCTACTTTCCGTTGTCCTACACATATTTTTTTAATAATTCATACTGTACATTTTTATTCGTGTGAAAACTAGAGTTGACAACGATGTTAAGTAACACTTGGTTTTATTTACATTGATACAAATTTGATAAAAAAACTTGTGTGAAACAAACAAGAGTTGATAAGCACCTTTTTGTTTAAAAAATCCTGTTTTTATTCCATTTAAACATAGAAACGTTCTACAATGTTAGCAATAAAAATGACGTGTGATTTAACGTTTGTGTCACTATTACTCGTAAGACGTAAGCTGTAAAAAATATATCGTGTGAACGCGGTGTTAGGTATATAGTTCTATGGTATAAATACAAATAGTTATCCGATATCTGTTACGTAAAAGGCCACCGACTACATCGAAAAAGAATTAGCTTTATTTTAGAATTTGTTTGTATTCATATGAAATTTTACACGTTTGTTTACATATTTTATAGAATAATAACAAAATAATGTCCAAAATTAATGAATATGATTTATATGGAACAAATTTCTCAACAGAATCAATGAAAGTTATCGCAGAAAGTATAGGTATTGGATATTTAGCTGACGATGCAGCAAAAGAACTTGCAGAAGACATATCATTTAGAATTAAACATATCGTACAAGATGCAGCGAAATTTATGAATCACGCCAAACGTACGAAACTTTTGCAAAGTGATATAGATTCTGCATTGAAAGCAAAAAATATAGAAGTACGTTTATATTTTAATAATGCAGGTACAAAGTGGTTTTAACAATAACTTTACATTTTGCAGCCGCAGTATGGTTTTCAGTCAACGGAACATTTACCTTTTCGGTTTGCTTCTGGAGGAGGTCGAGAATTACATTTCATTGAAGAGAAGGAAGTTGATTTGAATGATTTGTTGCAAAATATAAGTCCAAAAGCACCTATTGAAACCACGTTAAGGTCTCATTGGTTATTTATAGATGGAGTGCAGCCTACAATTCCAGAAAATCCGCCACCCATTGCAAAAGTCATTCAGAAAGTAATTAAATAAGTTATTTATTATTTAATATCAATTGTTAAACAAAAATACAAAGTTATCATGCTGTGTTATTAATGTTGTAGTTATGTATTCTTATGATTTTATGTATAATAAATAATGGATTGGTGTTAAGTGATGAGTTAAATAATAGTGTTTATAAAAAATATCCATTCTTTTTATTTTAATGTAAAATTGTCAATTTCGATTTATTTATTTCTCGGTGGTCAAAATACTTATTTTTATAATAATTTGATTATTGATCAATTTGAATAGTAAACATTGTTTCTTTGTAAATATTCAATTGAAATGAAATATGGTAAATTATAAGTTCTGTATTTTTCTAGTTGGAATCTGTAGATCCAGTGAACAAGAAACCGATCAAAGAAACATCTGGCAAACCATCAACAGGAAAACAAAAATTAAAAAATGTCGAAACTGTGGAAATTAAACAATTAGCAACTCACGAACTATCTGTTGAGCAACAATTGTATTATAAAGAAATTACAGAAGCTTGTGTTGGATCAGATGAAGCGAGAAGAGCGGAAGCTCTACAAAGTTTAGCATCAGATCCAGGTCTACATGAAATGTTACCTAGAATGTGTACGTTTATCATAGAAGGAGTTAGAGTAAATGTAGTACAAAATAATCTGGCACTCTTAATTTATCTTATGAGAATGGTTAAAGCTCTTTTGGATAATCAATCTTTATATTTGGAAAAATATGTAAGTATTCAGAATCATTTTTTATAACACTCTATTTTAATTTATATTTTCTGTTCAAAAATTGAAATTGAAACTAATCAAATTCCATAATTTCTTCCAATATGTTTCTCCTCAAAATTTCATTTGCAAAATATTTTGAATCTCAGATCAAATTTATATATATATAATTTTTACCATGTAATAATAACTGTTGTATTTCTAGCTTCATGAGTTAATACCTTCTGTAACAACATGTATTGTATCGAAACAATTGTGTATGCGACCGGAATTGGACAATCATTGGGCTCTTCGAGATTTCGCCTCGCGGTTGATGGCGCAAATTTGCAAAAATTTTAATACAAGTACAAACAATATTCAAACACGAGTAACACGTATGTTTACAAATGCGTTACAGCAAGATAAAGTTCCATTATCGTCTTTATATGGGGCTCTTCAAGGATTATCAGAACTTGGTACAGAAGTAACAAGAATATTTATTTTACCAAAAGTAAAAAATATAGGAAGTCGAATAGAAAATTATTTAGAAGGAAATTCAACATCTAATATGGAAAAAATAGCATCTGGTCACATTAAATTATTACTAATCAAAGTATTGGCACCTGTGTTGAAGAGTATTAGAAATCCTCCAGATAATCTAGATGAGTATAGACAAGAGTATGGATACATTGGTGCATCTTTACATGCTGCAGTAATTAAAGCTAGAACTCAACCAAATATTTTACCACAAAGTACACCCGTGTCAGTTTCTGGTGTAAATAATCCAATCACATGTAATTCTACCATTTCCAGAACCATTGGTGCACCCAGTAATATCATACAACAGGTGAGTGTTATTGTAACCTTATATCCCTAGCTGTAGACTAAAAATGGGATTCAGCTTAATTTAAATTACAATTTATGTTCAGTTCAGTTATTAAATTGTTACTGAAATCAAAACATTGCTAAAAACAGTTTTCTTGGATATAAATTAAAAATTAGCAACTAATTGATTCATTAGTAACAGATTTGATATATTGATAATTCTTTTCAGCAAAGTCCGAGTACTGGTAGAGCAATTGTAATGAATTCGAATCCCAGAGCACAAATTCAACCTTCGAATCAAAAATTTGTATTCGTAACGCAGAGACCACAAACCCCGATGAGTAGTACTGCCTCACATCAAATCCAACAAAATATTTCGTCGTCGACGTCATCTCAAAATACTGTGGTGAAATTTGTCTCGAATTCGAATCAAAACCAACCGAAACAGCAAAAATTAGTTGTTGTATCAAATCAGGCGACACAAGGAAATTCGACTTTATTGATTTCCAAACAGAATTTTGCCTTACAACAACTCCAGCAACAACAACAGCAGCAGCAACAACAACAATCTCCAATCATGGATGATTTATCTCATTTGGTGCAACAATAGTTATTTCAAATGTAAAAATTTGCATTTTTACACAGTGTATATATTCAGAGTGGTGTAAATTAATAGATAATTTTTAATAACAATATTCTACAATTGTTTCTAAAGTAGATTGTAGGTATTTACTATATTTATACAGTACATTGTACAATTACTTTTTTTTGTATTTTTCAAATTTTAAAATATTTTTTAATATATTAAACATAGTATAAGCAGAACTGTCTTCTTATTTTCAATGGGATATGGGTAAAATTTGGTGTAGATGTATTAGACTTAGAAATACAAAACTTCTAAGGAGAAATCGACATTGGATGGTTACAAAAAAGAAAGTAGAACGAATCCATCTATAGTATAAAAAACATTTGAAATAACGTGAGAATTTAAAAAGAGCAGGTGCTCTAGCATTTTCGATGTTATATTGCCAAGGACCTTGTTAGAACTGGATCTTAGAATCAATTATAGGAACATGTTTTCAAAGATTTATGAGCGTACAAAATGACCATTATCATGAAAAACGAGAACTTGACAATAATAGAGATAAAAAATAATTGTGATTTGTAAGTAAACGAGTGTGATAAAACCTAATCTCAATACCTGTTCAAAGCTCAGAGCTTAACAGCCTTATTTCAATTTTATTTTACCGCTTCCTAATTCAACGAAAATTTGAAGCTTCTGAAGAAATTTGGAAGGATTAAACATCATTTGACAATTAACAAAGAGCATTTTTTGTAAGAACAAAATTATGCATATGACGAATCCGGCATGTTGTTTAAAACTATACAAAGTTCTTGATATTGCGTTAGGTTATGTACTTCTGATGACTTTGACTGCTCGGTATCGCTCGTCAATCCACTTTATTTCGATCTGTTCGTGTTCGGTTATACACATTTTTGAGCACTCGAGTAAGAATCTTGAAAGCTGTCATATTTGTTATGACTTTTGACGTTTCGTTTGCATTTCATTTCGACAATTGTTTGTACTAATGTATTGAGCGTTTTTTTGTATACATATAAAATAATTAGTTTTATTCTCAATGCATAAGAACTGGCTGAGTATAATAATAACCACTTCCAGATGTCACGAATTTATAGTCAGCTTCAGTACGAATCGGTTCTCCATTATTATACAGCTAATAAGGATTTAAAAAATTAATTTGTATATCCATACTTTACTAGTCACTGTTCCGACCAGCTAACTTTAATTAATTTCGGTTAAATTATTTTCGTTATTCGTTTATTGTTCAGTAATTATCAAGATCAATCTGTAAAACCTATGATCACGCGATACAAATCACTCTCTGTTTACTTTGTTTCGCGAACAACATTACCGAACGCAACTATAGCTGTCAGTAATTGAAACAAACCCTAATCAACATTGGGATTAGTACAGGATACGGATGTGCGTTATGTTTGTTGTTAAACCAAGAATAACTAGATTTCTCTATGAAAATACCATAGAGCTAATATGATAGAGTGGCGTGTAAGTGAAATTGTACTTGGAAAAGAAATAGAGAGTATCAGTTTACAATTCCGTATCTCATTCCGATTGATGTTTTATGTATAGTTAATATTAAAGATCCAAATAGAATAGAGTAGAGAGTGCTATACTGATATCCCTATCAACAGTTCGAGCCCATTTGAATAAGCTTGCATACCTATCTATATTTAATATGAATTCTATGGAAAATGCTGTTTACAATTTTAATATGGCTCCAGACTGATTTTGCGAGAGTTTGCATAAATCGATCAGCTGAGCTGAATTTGCGCATGCTTTTGATCAAAATATACTGTATTCTACATTGTATTGGACGTTGTTTTTATCCACGTCTTTAACAAATAAATTACTATATAGATAAATCGGAGGATTGATACAAAAGTATAGATTGTTACAAATAGATGATAAACATGAAATAACTAGATGTTTATAATTTAATAATATGATTTTAACATACACATAGAAAATTTTGCTCAGTCAATAATAATAAATCCTGAAAAGTTTGAAATCTATTTGACATTTTTTTATCGAATACACAGGAAACTACGTATTTGTGTTTGTCGATTCATAATAAAACGTTTACTTCGAGCGTAAAATAGAAATTGGGATTAAAGAAACGTAGAAAAATAGAGATATAGTGATAAGCGGAGTATCTTCGAGAATATGATACGGCGTAGCATGCGTAACGAGAAACAATAAACGAACGATCCTGCGTTAGCGTCTCGTCGGTGGCGACTCTAATATAGAGGAAGAGCTACAGGTTTTCGTATACGGTTATCCTTGCTTGCTTTTGCTCTTAGTGAAGCGCGAACGTCTATCTGTGACGTCACGCATCGTACGCTCTTGCTGCATAATTTTGATCAAAAAATTTCAAAGACGCGTTGCACTCTCGGCTCAATTTTAGTTTGTAGTGTGTGTTTTAGCGTGTTGGGTCTTTTGCAACGTTTTTGAGGTACCTTCCCCCCCTTTTTTTTTTATAAAATACAACTTTAATTTAAATATAGCTTCGAACATGTTTTAACTCGTACGAAGTTAAATTTTTATTCGTCGCATTTGGTGGAAATTGTTTTGAGACGTTAAATATCGAAAAAAAAAAATAGTTTTTATACGGATCATTAACATTTGGAAATTAGACATTATTTGAATATGTCGATGTTTTATAATGAAAAACTCTATTATTTATATCTATTGTTAGGTACAAAATTATAATTTTTTTGATTCAGTTTTTAATTTTTAATTCAGTAATAAAGCAAAAACCACGATTTAACGCGGGTTCATACATATACAAATTAGGTAATACATCAGATTCTTCTGTATTTTGCTTATTGTATTTTTCGTAATCTCTGAGTCTTTTTGTACAATACGTTTTTTAGTATTTTCTACTACATATCTTCGAGATATTTTCCGGTTGCTTCGTATCAACTTGTTGGTTTCGACAATTTCCCAATTTCATTCGCTTAACAATAGAGTCAGGTTTCTATAAGGAATTATCTCTATTATCGAGAAGAAATCGATATATTTTGCGTATTATGCAACGTTTCTATTCATCTCGAATAGTGAAACTGAAGATAATTTAGCGAATCGTTGACAACTGCATCCGTATTTTCCAAAAAATATTCTAATTTCCGAATAACTACGTTGTGGTGATATAAAACATGTTTGGCTTAACTATTTCATAATTTATATTCGTATAATGGTTCAAATTTAATTTTAATTATTCGATTTATTGGATAATAAGTTTAGAGTTTAATCAGAACGAACTTCTAGTGAATTTTGACTTAGTTTCAGGAATACAAATCCAGTCCAACACTCTTTTAAATATTTTTTAAACTTTCTACGAAGAAAGATTCAACTTTAGCAGTTAGTTCTTTAAACCTCTTTCCCTGGAGCATTATTTCGGCAACTTGAAGGTCAAGATTATAAGATTAGGTTTAAGAAAGTTGGGAGTTGACGGGACTTATTGTAATATGTAATTAAAAAATAAATCGTCAATTTAGAAACTTATAAAATATATAATCTTGTATAAATAATAGAAAAGTTCATTATTGTGAATAAATTATTAATTAGAAGCGAAACATACACTCATAATAATTCAACTCAAATTTACTTTGTCCTAATTTTACTTCAATTCAATTTTCTTGTACAAATTTACTTAATAACCTGTATTATCATAGGTTTAATTAGTCACATTCAACAAAAGAAATACATGGTCCCGATAAAAATTAAAATTTCACAAAGGATATTTCAAACAAAGCGTCCCAGAAAATAATTTTATTATCGTACTAATAACCGATTAGTATATTTTGTACATAACAACTTTGTGTAACTTCTCTGACACGTTTGCTTATACAAACATGAAACTTACTAATCCTATTTAGAAATTTGATTAAATCAACTACCGTCACGTTTTCTGATTAAGCATTTATCTCACGGGAAGTAATCCTCAAGTCTTGAGATGTTCGAGCGACAGTTTCGCTAAATAGATGACATAATTTACAATTTTCGACCGTACGTCCAAAATATCTATTATTATTCATCAATATTTATTTAATAATGCAATAATAAAAGTTTTCGATCACCAACCGAAATCTAACGACTTGACTTACCTGTTTTATACTAAATTTTCTCACCAATAAACCTTCTCCCGCGACAATCTTATCATTCGTTCCTCGTATACTAAAGTGGGCTGTAAGGAATTGTCCCTTTGTCCCTTTTAAATGCATCCAATAATTTATTATTGGGTACAGTTTAGTAGACAAGGAATAAATGTGAAGATTCCCGGTAAGGAAGTTTTCCCGCTGGTCAAATCATTAGATTTTAGTTTACCTTCAGTCTCTGAAGACGATAAGTTTGTTATCGAAACGGTTATGGTGTACGGTAACGCGAAATTGGTTTTAAAATAATCCCAGAAAGTTTCTGGGATATTTTATTCAATTTTTGCATTTATATCTTTCAACGACAAAAAAAAATTAATCGCCGATATCGATTAGTATTAATACTTCTTTTTCATTGTGCTTGGAAGGCCTAATTCTTAAAGAACCTTTTTAGAACTTCAATAAATTTGTTTCCGACAAAAAGATCTAATTGAAGTCCTTGTTCTTTTTTTTTTTTTAATAATACTGTTGGAAACTGCGGCTTTCGCCCACATCACTTTTTTGCTTAAAAATCGAATAATTTTCTCATATAATGAAACAACCAAAATTCGTCGAATTTGGCTTTTCTTTCTACGCATTCCATTCGTTTTTGATTGTATGAAATTTCAAAGTAACACACGGTCGAATTACTATTGATAATAATGAAACTTATGACAAAAACGCAAACATCAAATATGGAATTAACTTGCCCTAAAAAAACTCAAGTTTCGATATAATTTTGTACCCTATTTATAAATATTAAATATGTCCAAAATTAGCTTATAATATTCCGACGAATTGCTCATTTTTTTTTTGTATATTTTATTTATTTATTGGTCTTTTCAAAATGAAATTTTCATCTTATGTGGTTTATTCGTCCTTGGACGCAATATGTAATGAAATTCAATATACCTACCCTTTTTTTTTCATCTCGTAGCATGAATTTATGATGAAGCAAACATTATTTTAGAATTTAATTCAAATATACAAATACGAAAATCGAAAATAAACAGATTAATGTCTACTCCGCGAAACCAAACAAAAACAATCGGTCAATATACGAGGTTTGGCTATTAAATAACGAGACTAGTTACAAGTTTTTTCCATTCATCCCCAAGCAGTGCTGGAAGTCTTCTTCCGTTTTTTTCCTTCACCACTTCCATCGACTCAAATCGGATCCCTTTCAAAGCAGATTTGTTTCTAACATTTCAAGGAAATCTTAAGACTCGATTTTGGTAATAACTTCGCACAGACTTTTGTCTGTTAGGTTAATTCGACGATCTGTACGCGCAATTTGATTGATTTTGGTATCGGTCATCTTCAGTGCTTCACTAAAGCGCTTACAACACTCAAAACCACGCGTACTAGATAGAGAATTGTCCTTATAGACCTCTTGCAACAATTTATAGCACTCAGGGCGTCTAGGGCGCCCTCTAGGCCTCTAGGCGCGCAGTCTCGTTATTTAATAACCAGACCTCGTATAAAAATTCATATTCTACTATTAGATTTACTAAATTAAATGTGATATACGTTATTAATAATTTGTTTGTAATTAAATTATGTGTCGATTGACTGGTCTATAAAACTCGAAGTTCGAAGCAATTAAGGCTCTAATTCGTTTTCTTTGCTTTGTGAAATTTTCTGCGGAAAATTCGGAACGAATTCAAGTGTGGCGTTACTTTGCTTTTTATAAAATTGGATTGTTTCGGAAGAATAATGCTTTAAGTAATCAGAGGGACAGTCTGTTCCATGTATTGGTTTTTTTTTTTTCATTTAAAATCTCTAAGTTCTGTACCATTTTTGGGAAAAAATTGATATTTGAACAAGTTTACAGTTGTACATAATACGCAAGGATTTGATCGTCAGTTATTTAACGCTTTTTGTTAACTTACAAATTTAAAATACGTGGAAATTAGAATGAAACCTAAATAGTATATAATTATGTACTTTCCACTTTCATTATTCCGCTACACGATTTCGATTAACGGGAAAGGAGGATTTTACAATAAAAGCGTCAACCATTTATAACCGAATTATATATATTTTGTTTTTTCCATTTCCGAGGTAATTTTTTTTGCTCAAAACTTCTACGGTACCAAATTGTCCAGTATATTACACGATTTTACGTACAAGATACAACTCTTAATAAATAAATATCTAAACAAATTGGTAATGATAAATAACATACTTTAAATTGAAATTTTTATATTAACTACGTCAAAAATTTCTGTACAACGTCTTCCAAATTGATTGATTACCATAAATCTGCCGAAGTTACATATTTTCTAAGGATCATTAAGCAATTTACTTGTTACACAAAATGACTTTGTGAAATTTCACGTTGAATGTTTCTACATTACATATAATTATAGGGTTTGTCTATTTCTCGTCAAGGTTATCCGAGGTCCAGGTTTATTCATTAATTAATCATATATAGGGTCCTAATATAAGTGAGATGGATTTGAACAATCCATAAGATGGGTACCGACATCTAGTAGTTTACAATAACATTACTAAAGAAACTATTACTACAAATATAATCAAAATCAAAATTAACGTTGATAAATGTTGTGAAAATACGTTCAAAATTTTTCTAATTCTGGCGTTTTATATTAGAACCCATATAGGCCGAGACTTGGTCCAAGTATGTACAATTTTGGCAGCCGTGGGACTTGGTGGGACTCTGGGATGATAACAACGACACTCGCTTGGTTTTCCAAGCCTGGACCAGACCTCGTTGCCTAGATAAACCGAAAACTGGTCTATAATGTTAATAAAATTATAGTTTTACGACAAATTCCTCTACTAATTAATTTACATAAAAATAGTTAAACATATAAAAAAAATTATCACTTCTAATGTTGAGATATCTATTATGGATAAGATATTAGAGCAAAACTTTAGTGTTTCAGAGTTCTGGTTGACTATAGGATGGTTACCCAGGCTTCAACCAGGTTTGGTTTGCCCAGGAAGGGTTTCCCCCAAGCTAAGCCCCGTCGTTCAAGTCTGGGGGCTCCCACATGGGAATTAATAATGAAAGACCTCAATAACGAATACAATAAACTATTCAATTAATTTAACGAGGCGAAAGCTCTCTAGTTAATTGAATAATAATACAGTGAAATATTTATGATTAATGTAAATATTTCGTGGATCAAATTAGATTTTGTTTGAATACGTATCCGATTATATAAACATTGACAACAATCAAATAATGTAATCGCTTTTGTAATCTTCATATTCTATTTCGATTACATAATCATCAAATTTATCTTCAAATGGAGAAGGTACAAGTGGATTTTCTTGTTGGTTTTATAACAAAAACGTAGAGTAATAAAAATATTTCCTGTCTATGTCGAATACCATGTCGGTTTTTCATTTCCTCCGAGGGAAATCTTTTAATCCTTGTTTTAGTTTGTTGCAGGTGTCGGAGTGCCGCACTATTCCAAGTGTAACACAACGTGGCGCGTTTTCCCGTTCGAAATAACACGCAGAAAGCAATTCGAGTAATGGCAAAAGTTGATTAAAGTTGGAATGCATCGTCGTCGAAATGGTAAGTTTAGCGAAACAAATATAATAATCATCGTGTTTCGAATTTTGGTTCGAGATAAATAATTTCTATATTTATATTTCTTATTTACGTAGGATTGAAGTACTAAAAAAACAATATGGAGAATCGACCCAAGCCCGGTACATCAGGACGACCTCGTCTTCAAAGGTCCGAGAGGGTTTTTAGCGAGTCCCACCTCACCTCTTGGGAATTGTTCGTTAGAGATTCATTGTTGACTCTCGCGTGGCCGGACCTACTAAACAGCGTGTCAAAGTAAGCGATGTTAAATTACAATTACATTGATGTATGTTCTAGTCTCATTATCTAAAAGAAACGGTGTAGAAAGTCAATTATTTCATCGGTTTTCGCAGTAGCCAATTTAATTTTTACATTCGGAAAGTACGAATTTTTTAAATTCCCTAAGCATATAGAGTATTTCTACTCTCACGGAAAAGTAAATATTTATTTTAGTCATCAATGTTCGGAAATCGTTTTTACAAATTCACATCTCTCGCGTGTCCATCTCTTCAATAAAATTGGATGAAAAATGAAGGAAAAAAAAAACGATCGTTCCGGTTCGCTTTATTATATCGCCAGTTTATTAGTGCAAAAACAAAATCATCTTTCATAAAATAGAATAAAAATCGTTTTCTTGTATATCTTCGACATTAACTATCACCCTTTGAAGTTTCATATGATAAACGTTTAACCGATTTGACGTGTATTGCAAAAAGTCTTCCGTTTCACCCTTCAAAACATCGCCATCGACATAATAGCCTGTTGGTAGATGTATAGTTGAAATTTATTTCCGTTTTAAGCGCGGGCTGCCGACATTCTACAGTCATTGTCTAAAGTTAACGGAATGTTTTTGATATTTTGTATTGTTCAAACACAAACATAGTCCTCGTACCAGTATAAACGCGACCTCGAAGAGACGTTGAATCATTTTACTGTCAAACATTATCCAAATCCAAACAATAGTTTGTATTAACATTAATACGTTTTTGGTGTCCATAAAGGGTATCGGGTATTTGTAAATTCAGTTTATAAGCGATAGAAACTTTTATTACTTTTTGATACCATACGAATCGGAAAATTATTTGGAAAAGATGACGTTATCCAAATGATGGCACTTTTCTAAACGGGAACGAAGATTGCCGATAACACGTCGACACAAAGCTCTTGATATTGCTGCCATTTCTGACCTGATGTTTTCCTTCAATTGGGTTAGGTTCGTTGGATTATTTTGATAAATCTTACTTTTAAGGTATCCCCATACAAAATAGTCAAGCTAAGGGCTAAGGTCGGGGCTTCTGGGAAGCCAATTGATGTTACCCCTTCGCGAAATGACTTTATTAGGAAATAACTCATTCACCACTTCCATCGAGTCATTCGACCCTTCCTGCTGGAACCACGTTCTTGAATTGAAACCTGCAAACTCCTGCAACTCATTGATTGCTCGGCCTCGTTGATCTTCATGAAAATAAGGACCAATAATTCTTTTAGCAGCCCAAACAACGACCTTTGGTCTGTGCAGGGGTCGTTCATGCTTTCGTCTCGGATTCTCGACTGTCCAGTACCGACAATTCTGCAAAGTTGTTAAATCGCTGCATCATTTCGTTCGCAAAATTCCCTCGATTGGCATAGTCCGTATCCTTCGATTCTTGAACCAATTGAATTTTATAGACTTTCAAATGCAAATATTTCTTTAAAATCGAATGTAAGGATGATTTTTTGATGTTTGAACGCTTGGCTTCGCTTTTGTTTCTTCATCGGGAAGTTTTCAACATTAAAATAGTTTCAGCAGCGTTTTTACCAAGTAGAAAACAAAATTTCACAGCGGCACGTTGTTCACTTAAATTTGCCATCATAAAAATACGAAAAAAACAGTCACCAGTGATGAACACAATGTGGCAGGTCAACGGCCCGCGCAGCACTGAACTAGCGACGAGTTGTACTGGGCAGACCCTAGCG
Organism: Diorhabda carinulata; assembly: GCF_026250575.1. NCBI lineage: Eukaryota > Metazoa > Arthropoda > Insecta > Coleoptera > Chrysomelidae > Diorhabda > Diorhabda carinulata. The sequence continues at coordinate 118,060 of NC_079468.1, forward strand.
GCATATTCCGGTTACTTTTGGGCATCCCCTCGTATTTGAACGATTTTAATAGTTAATAGTTGACGCGAATAATCTCGTGCTTTTCAAAAAAGAAACTGTATACCTGTTTTTTGGGGTTGAATAATGATTATTTATAATTTAAATTTGACACGTTTCCAAATTTTTTATGATTTTTTACATTGTACGTTTCGATATTAAGCAGAAGGTCTTAAAATGTGGAAATCGTTCTCTCGCGTACATTAACTAGCAAAACTTTAGTTATTATATTAAATAATTTGAAATTTCGAAGAAAATGAATAAGTAGGTCAGAGCTTTTGAGGTTTATTCAGATGACAATGGAAAACATTCATACAGTTTCTCATAAATACATCGTTTTCCACGACTTAACAGGAGTGGAAAAAAGAGAAGTAAATATCAATCGATGTCGTTTATAAAAGAGAAAACAATGAATAAATACAAAATATATTTCGATCCAATAAAACAATTTTCATTTAAACGAATATTTCAACAATTATAGATTCGAAAATTTGAATTTTCTCAAAAATACTACATCTCCGATCCAATCCTGTTTGCTTGTACTAAAAAATTGATGAAACTGTAATGGATCTAGAAGTGACAAAATGAATAATTAATGTTGCGTAATGAATCTCTATATATATATAAAAAAAACTGTTTGTAAATGAGAAATGTATGCACGAACTCTTGAAACCATGAGTACTATTTTGTTTAAAAATTACTTCGACTCATCTGTAAAACTTAAAAGTGAACCTTTTCACCACTGGAACATTCTAATAATATCATATTTCCATTTGAAATCGTCTCAATAACGACATTTTTTATTCGTTGAATCAATAACAATCGAAAGATGATTATGTTATTAAATTGAAACTTAGTACGCGTGAAATTTCGACGGCTCGTGGTCTACATTTCTGCGATTGTTCTGGCGTTTCTATCTACAACGTAGTTTGTCTTTCTGAACGAACTCGTACCTGAAGAGGAGTTTCGAAACACTTTTATTTCGCGCAACTTTTCGAGATATTTTTAAAGAGTAAGATCTAAAATAATGAATAGCATGTAACCGCAAAAGTGACACCTAACCTCAAAAATTCAAACAGTTGAATTCAAAGCTAGATTTATTAATTTTTGACGAAAAAATTGATTTAAATTTCGTAAAAAAAGTATTTACATTTATAATATTGGTAATGATTTAAAAAAATCCATTATATTTCGTTGACAACACAGCAGTATCCGACATTTTTAATTATTTTCTTGACATTAAGACACTCGAAATAAGCGGTTCCGAAAGTTAAACGACATTATCAAAGTTTTATATCAATAAACTCGATTAAATATTAGAAAATATATTTTTTTCATCCCCTAAGATTTGTTACGAGATTTTTGGTTTCCGAGTAGAATTAAAATTGAAGAAAATGTGATATAATATTACGATTTTTAATTATAAACTAACTAATTCCGCTAAACAAACTCGTTTATATACCCAAAAATAAATTCTAAAAAATTCTAGAAAGTAAACAAACAAAATAAATAACAATACTATCCTAGATATCAGAAAGAAACAATATAAATAAATCGTCGGCTATTAAAAAAAAAAACAAACTTTAAAAGAATTCCGAGTATTTGGCTACAACCGGACAGGACCGCCTCCAGGTACTGATTTCGTGGACGTTTTCGTAACAATACATACAAAGTAATCAAAAAAGTACGAATTTGTAGGTAAAGTAACCGTTTATTCTCAAATAAAACGACTCAATTATTAGCATTCTTTTATGCGGAACAATTTTACTTAGAAGACAAATTTCTTTGTTCCTTTAAGAACTTATAAAACATTAAGCACATGACAAGGTAGTGAAGGGAATGCGGTAAGCGAGAGAAATCAATATTTTCAAAATTTTTTCACGACTAGCTACCGGGGTTTTTAAAAATGTATCTTAAGCGTCTTGCTTCTAATCAGCTTTTAGAATTTACGTTTTATTATATAAACTTCTTTTATTAAACTTGTTTTTGTTGAATTTTATACAGTAAGTTCTCCGTTAGTTTTGAAATACATCCACCCATTTAAATTAAGAGGTTGTTCTCATTTTATAATTAAACTCGGTACGGTTGCTATAAAACGCGAATAATGTGTATGAACACGAAAAACCTTTATATTATATTCAATATATGATAAAATTAACTCTGAAATACATATTTCCATTATACTAAATTAATTAATTAATCACCCCAAGAAAGTCTGCTAAAACGGCGTTAATTTATTAAAAACAATTGTCAGCTATAAATGGGGTGCTGATTAATCGTATCTGATAAATCGACACGACTCCATCGTCTATGCATCATGTGAGAAAACTAAACAATTTGATATGTTTCAAAGTACGGCACCAAGAATTGCTACTGGCGCATTTCGATTGAAAGCCTTTACTGTCTCATCGGTGTATCACCTCTCCAACTAAATATGAACTATGCAGCATCGGTCTTGTCCCAAACCAAACGTATTTGGTATCCCAGGAAACGGAAAAGCACAAAAATGTGCCAAAGAAACGGCAGATAACAACGAAACAAAGCAAAAGTTCAGTGCAAGTGACAAAGATCGCAGTCGATATTAAAATCTATTAAAAACAGTTTTAAAAATCGTACGGATCAAATAAAATCGATCGTTTAAGGCTTAGGAAAGGGACATTTAACCGAAAAAACCCACCAATATGTGAATTTTGTAACGAGAATATAAACTTGAAAAGCTCATTGTTGAACTGTCAAAATTACAAAAACGAAAGACCAACAATAATCGTAATATCACAAACTTAATCAAATATCTAAAAGACACTCAACTGTATCTTAAAATATTATAAAACATTAAGTAGGCTTACTTTCGAAACCTTTTAAATCCGATTTTTACGATTTTTGATACAAATAGATTTAATATATCGTTATTTAACATCCTTAAAAGTCCCTAGCTCTTAAATTGTTTATAACGACATCTATTGGACAATCGCGAAATCTTCTAAACCGCGGCATGTCTTGGAATTATTCAGAAGTTTCTAAGTTTGCCGTCATTGTTCCAAATAAACTTACGATTTTGAACCAAAAAATGTACGAAATACAAAAAAATATTCAAAAAAGTGCCAAAAGTGTCACAAACGTGTCAAAAAATGAGTTTTTCTTGATTATCAGTAAAACGTTGAGTTTTATCGTTAAAATACTTCAGACAAAAATTATAGAACATAAAATTATCTATAAAAAACGTATCAATACTTTTTTTCCTACTAGCGATCGTTTCTGAGATATAATGATTTAAAAAATTTTAAGAGTTGTGAGACTTTATAAGAAATTTCTGTTGACTGGTTGGAACTGTCATAAGTTCATCAAATTAATAATGAATCGACGAAGATGCTGCTAAAGTTCGACAATATTGATATGCAGCTTTAATATTTCTCGTGCAATCGTAAATCTGAACATAACTTTTTTTTTAATCGTATATCTCAGAAACGGTGGCTCGTAGTAAAAAAATATTCATACATTTTTTGTAGATAATTTAATGATCTACAATTCTTGTATGAGGTATTTTCATGATAAAACTCACCGTTTTGCTGATAATAGCGAAAAACTCATTTTTTGACGACATCTATCGGACAACCGCGAAATCTTCTAAACCGTTACATTTCTTGGAATTATTCAGAAGTTTCTAAGTTTGCCGTCATTGTTCCAAATAAACTTACGATTTTGAACCAAAAAATGTACGAAATACAAAAAAATATTTAAAAAATTGACTGTTTTCTATTAAAACATAAAGTAAGGAAGTCATAATTAAATTTTAAGTTGTTAGATTGGATTCGTTTGTTGGAGAGGTTTTGTTTTAAGACAAAATAGACTTCTGTGGTTTTGATTCAAACAATATGATTAAAATCTAATTTGCGATATGATTTTTTTTAATTTAATAGTACGGGGGCACGAAAAAAAAATGAATTTATAGTATTTCTAGTTCCAAATTCGAATGTAAATAATGGTAAATCATCTTCCTTCAAAATAGATAGTACCTCAACTTCTGCATTATTGGTAATTCGAATGAAAGTGAAAATTATTGCGTTGAACTCATTTAAGGAAGTTTTTGAAGTAATTACCAAAAATGGAATCTTATATTGTAGAGTTTCATCGAGTAGAAGTATTTATAGCGAATTTGGCAAAGCAAAACTGCATTGTACAGGATGAGTACTGCACAAATAAAAGCATCAAGCCTCGTTCCTTAAAAACTTTTCATGAAGAATTTACTTTGAACAATCTAGGCCTTATATTCACCAAAAAAAGGATCAATGTGACCTTTGTGTCTCTGGAAATATCGATGAGAAGCTATAGAATCGATAATTCCTCAAAAATTTATGTATAATTTGATAAAAAGATGATGCATTTTGCTTTTTATGACACGAAGTTGATATAAAAATGACTTCGAATGGATTTGCAACAATTTCGTACAATGTCATCGAATCTAATGTATCAAAAAGTGAATAAATTATTTAGTATGGTAATAAAAACTTGATGAGTTGACAAACACAGATGGAATGTGACAATACGACTCGTTCAAATCCTCGATACTATCGAATTGAATATTTAAATCATAGATATTTCAAAAACTAAAATACCATTCGTCCTGGATATAAAACAGGAGATGCTAATGTTAATGAATTGTGTGCCGTACAGTACAGACTCACAAACTCAATTTTGACATGACGATTGGGGAAAAAAAACTCAAAAAAGTCAAGAATCAAACTTTCCAAAATACGACCATTTACAGCAACTTCTTTTTTAGTGTTTCATATTATCATTTAATCTTTCAATAAAACCTACTAAATCTCGAAAATGTCTTGGTATTTTGGTTCAAATTATTGTAAATAACTGTAATTATTGTTGAATCAAAGATCCAATACACTTTTATTGGGATTACCTTTGATAAACTTGAAGAATACGACAAATAATTAGAGTGGATTACCATTTTTTTTTGGTTTAATAAATTATACCAGAAATATTATCAACCAATTCGGTTTTTTATTGAAAAAAATCCTCTGTAGATAAAGGGAGTAGCGCCCTATTGTCAACATATTCTCTTCTTTTTCATTGTATTGTCAATTGTGAAGCAAGTGATGCGAGTGAACACGGCTCCAGATAAAAAGCTTTGATAACTGTTCATATTTTATTTATCGACGTAGTATGTGGGCCATATTTACTTTATAGCATTTTTACAATCAAAAAGTAAGTTGATTATACTTAAATAACTAATCAAACACCAACTTATAGTTGAATCTCATATAAGAAGGTAACGGAACTCGATTCTAAAGCTTCTTATGTAAAATATTGAGATCTGAAGATTAAAATATCGCATCCCCACGTACGTTAAAAATATTTATAAAATATCGAACAGAATGTTACACTTTACGTATAATAATTAAAAAAAAAAAAAACAAATTCGTTTCGTTAATCGTTTTAAATGTAAAATTTTCTTTATACTTTAATAGTGTGTCTTAACCGATATTTTTTAAGTGACGGTAGAAATTTTTTTCGTCTAGGTCTCTCATACTAATATCCTTTGATCAATCTATTAAATATCCTTTATGAAAAGGGATTCAGTGACAATGTTATGCGCCTGTCGCTGGAATCCTCTCGATGGCCAACAGAAATTTGCTGCAGATCAGTTTATAATCAACGACACTAAGTCTATTTACTATTCTCTAGAATGTGCAAATCACGAGATAACGCGACGTTTCGATACTATTTTAATAATCATGATTATTAGTCCGGTAGCTGACTGTGTGGTGGTATCGCGGGACATGTTCAACTGATTTGTGTTGAGATGGATTTTAAAGGTTTTGTTTCCCGAGTTGTCGTTTTTTATCCACACAAAATGTTTTAGATTCATTAATTAATTATTATTTTAATATAAATCAATATATACGATCTGTAAATAATTTCGTGGGCGGTATCAAGATTTTTAAAATAGATTTTCAAACATACGACTGAAATATCTTATTACTTTCGATTAGAACTAATTTTTTTTTCAAAACTAATCAAATATTCCAATGTTTGTATATCAAAGAATCATTAACGATAAAATCTATTACAAAAAATCAATTTTTCAAATAGAAAATTATCATCAGAGTACGGCAAAATGTTCTATTTGATATATTAAGAATTGAAATACATTTCCTTAAAAATCTATATTAATCCGGTCAATTTAGACATTTCCATCAATCTGAAAATCAGTAAAATTGTTTAAAATACAATTGAAAATGAAATTTGAACGTTCCACATCATTTCCTTGGATGGAAACAATTTTATTCAAGGTCAAAGGTCAAAAAATGAGTTTTTCTTGATTATCACTAAAACGTTGAGTTTTATCGTTAAAATACCTCAGACAAAAATTATAGATCATAAAATTATCTATAAAAAACGTATTATTACTTTTTTCCTACGAGCCACCGTTTCTGAGATATAATGATTCAAAAAATAGTAAAAGTTGTGACACTGGTTGGAACTGTCATAAGTTCATCAAATTTATAATGAATTGACAAAGATGTTGCTAAAGTTCGACAAAATTTATATGCAGCTTTAATATTTCTCGTGCAATCATCAAATACGACAGTAAATCTGAACATAATTTTTTGAATCGTTATATCTCAGAAACGGTGGCTCGTAGGAGAAAAAGTATTAAAACGTTTTTTGTAGATAATTTAATGATCTACAATTCTTGTATAAGGTATTTTCATGATAAAACATACCGTTTTGCTGATAATAGCGAAAAACTCATTTTTTTGACCTTCGACCTTGAATAGAATTTTTTCCATACACGGAATTGATGTGGAACGTTCAAATTTTATTTTCAATTCTATTTTAAACAATTATATCAATTTTCAGATTAATAGGAATATATGTAGCTTCAGTCTTTTTTTTCTGGTCTAATTTGACCGGACTATATAGAGTCCGATTAATAATTCAAAATTGTTTGCTTACTGCTAATTTAAACTCGCCCTTTCGAATTCCAATTCCAACGGACCAATAAACAGGAGATATTAATAATAAATTACCGAACATGTGCGTTCACAAACTAAAACTTGGCGAAGAAGTGAGTGTGAAAAGCCCTTCCTCATCACGAGGAAGCGGGAACCCTCTTGACAAAGCGCGCTACTGTAGACGAATGGCAGTAGTCGAAACCCATCACAAATTGGATACGAGAAGTGCCAGTTTGCAGACTTGGACGTCGTCGTCGGCAACAAAAAGGTAAAGTTTTGTTTAGGAGCTTTGTTTCCAGCATGTTAAACGATCCGTAATTTTATAATTTAACTTTTAGGGGTAACCGTCGTTTTTGTTTGCACGTACAAATTAGTTGGACTATTAAAATTGTATTATTGTAACTAATTTATTTGAAAGAAAGTTATTTCAACACACCAACTATTTACAATATTTGTTTCAGAAACAATAAAAAGACAATTAGTAAAATATATACACAAATAAATCAATAAAACATCTTTATTATTTACCTAAATGAACCGTAGACATTGAAAATTTATTTAACGTAATTGAGTTCGCTACTTTCCCAGCGATTTCAACAAGTTACTAACCCTAGATATTCAATCTATTGCATATACAATTGAGAATTTGCAATTTAAACCTAATTTAACGAGAGCCATCTGTAGTACTCTAGTCGAACTAGCATTCTATAGAAAATCGTTAAACATCAATTGTTATACTGAAGCATAGATGGCGTATAAGCGGGTGATGCCATCTAGAGAGCAGTATTAAAGACTTAGCTTTTCATTTTATTTTTATTTATAGAAAACTGAAATTAAAAAAATTTAGTTTGTATATTTAAAACATAGAGTGCTCTAGTATCAAAATAGTGTTGTAATAGATTTATAAATTTCTCATTATTTTTGACGAACAAAAAAATCATAGTAATAAACATTCTAGACTAAGATTTTTCATATATAAAGTAATTCGTAATTGAAAAACTGAAACAAAAGAGAAGCATTCAAATTTTTAATTTGCAAAAATCCATCTCAAATGGATGACGTGTATTATTCAGCATCACAAATCGGTTTGGATTAATTTCCATTTACTGTTAATTAAAAAAAGTACAGCGGGAAAACTGGCACACAAATGTAAACATGAACAAAAACTTTTCTTTGATATGTGGATAAAAAATGGAGAATAGGCGAATTTTAATAACCTAACCTAACCTTCAAATAAAATTGCTAATAGATATCCTACGTATGTGAAGGTTCGTTTTTTTATTTTTAGGAATATATCTGTTGATAAGTAAGTAGAACGACGCATGTTTCATTTCTAAAGTTATTTCGTTTTAATGAGATATATATTATTTTAAAAAAAAATACATAGTAGCATAAGGTACAAAAACATACGATCAGAACTAGGACAAAATTTCCATTATTTCATAGATTTTCACGAAAAAACAACATATTTCTTATATAAACAATATAGAGAAACTAATATTTATTTTTATGTAATAAATATAAAAGGTTTTTAGCTCTACTAATTGAAATGCATCGTCAAAATTAAAAGTATTGCGAAATAATTTTAATGTTACAGTTATTTAAGTATATATGCTGATCAAATTTCATAAGATGAATTTAACATTCATTAAATATTTAGTAACTCAAATATTTGAGAGTTTAGACAGTTTGATTGATATCGAAAAATAGACAATCTTATTACTTGACTAATTTAAAAGATTTATAGTTGAAAAATGTTGAATTTTATCAGAGGGTACAAAATAATTAAAACCCACCCCAAAAATCACTTTATTGAAAATATCTAAAAAACACGAGAAGAGGAGAAGAAAAAAGGTCCAAACAAAAAATACGTGGACTATAATTTTCTATAAAAACGTCTTGAATTATTTTAGACGTATTTGCAATTAGTCCATTGAAATGTTACAATTTGAGGACCGAATAATGTATTTTTTAGAGGACGCAATTTTATTTTTGACATGTGTGGAGGGTCAATAGAAACTTAACCTCAAATTTGTGGGGTCGCCACCTTTGTCCCCCGGCCACCATCTTGGAAAAAGGGGCGAAACACCTTTTTCGGGATATCTCTGAAAATATGCGTCTTACAAAAAATTCGTAAAGACATAATTACTTGCAAATTATTCAACCTACAAATATGTTTATATAACTTTTTGTCCTAAATTTGAAATTAAAGAAGTTATAACCAAAAAAGAGAAATTTTTCTCTGTTATTTTTTGAATTTCATTAATTTAAAACGCTGTTACGGCGCCGCAAAGTTGACCGGGTTCGTCAATGCTCTTGAGAATCCGGTCAAAACTGGTTGCTCTGAGTATTTCGAATTTCTGTCGAGTGACTCTAATTACATAGTTCCTTTTTCCACGTTCGAGAAAATTGAGAAAAATGATGATTCCATCGTTGATAACATAATCTACCTGAATCTGAGGTACTTACCATACAGGAGCATATATACATTGCAGTGTTGCTAAACATATTTTTTCCTAAATCTAAGGAAATTGGGCAATTATAATAAGTTATGATATTGCTTAATTACTAAATGAAATTCTCGTCATATATCTAAAAATTTTCAATTTTTAATTAATCATCCAGTATAATAAAGTAGTTTTGAGAGTTTCTTTATATAACAAGCCGAGGAAATTCATCGGAGGGCTCTTATATTCAATTAACTTTAAAATAATATGAGTAGCCATAGAGCCATTACGAGAAAATGGAAACGGAAAAATTAAAGTCACCCTCAGAAAACGCCTGTTCGTTTGGAATGATGATATTTATGAGATTTTAATTAACTTTTTTTTCTTTTTCAAACGGATACTCTAATTATTTATCTAATCACATAAAAAGTTGTAATATATTAGTTTCTACGTATTAAAATATATATTCTATCCTAATTATTTAAAAAAAACCGTATTTATTTTTGAAATTAATGTTTGGTTAGTAGTTTCGACAAAACGTTGAATTTCTACCCGGATAAGAACCACCCTCGTGAATATAACCTGCGCATCGCATATGAATGAACTAGATTTTATAGTCCAACGATTTTTTGCGGTACGTTAACTTTTTATATTTGTAGAAACGGAAAAAATAACGACCAATCGCTTTTTTATACCTTACGGCAGTGAGTGGTGAAATTAAAATAAATCTGATTCAATAATTTAGTAGACAATTCGATATACGTAATGTTTATTTCAAAACCAAAAAGCTCAATTGTAATTTTGGGCTCCGACTATGTTCATCATGTTAATGTGTGTTGTCAGGGTTCGTTCCAAGATTTTGTTGTGTTTAATATGTACAAAAATTTTGTATGCCAGGTTAAAAAAAATTACCCGCAAAACTCATGAGTTTACAGAACTGTTAATGAAGTAAATTTTACAAAAAAAACTAATGTGAATGGATCTAGCCTTTAACATATGAGGCTCCCTACTTGTCAGGAGAATACAAATAGAACCATATCCGTGGAATGCAATTAGGAATTAAACAAGTTCATTCAGTTAATTGTCCCGGATTAGGTAGTTCCACGAGTCAAAGTTTGATGTTAAATCCAAATTAAGGTCGTCTAAGTTTTAAATCCCAAGAAAGGTCCTATGTTCAAAACTAGGTCCTTAATTAAATTAAAAAGAAAAATGTACAAAATACAATCTGTGAAAAATTTCGCCAATTTATAGACTACTAAAAGAAATAATTTATAACTTAATATTTTAACATTTTCTGAATGCAATAAAAAAAGGTAATCTATAATTTGGAGCCAAACCTAATTAGAACTATTTCTGCTTTCACAAAAAAAGAGCTTACCTTCCATTTCAACGAAGGGAACTTATATCTACTTCTTCTTGGATGTCAATTAACAATTTGATATTCTAGAATTTTTGAAATCGGCGGAAGGCTTTAGGCCGCTGACTAAAAGAACAAGGTAACTACCTCTCCAATCGTCAATTTCTCAGTCGGAAATATCACGACTTCCGCAAATATAAAATTTGGAGCCAAATTTAAAAATTTATAATCAAATCCATAATGAAAAATTCCACATCGGTTGACAGTCCAAAGGAAAATATGAATGAAGTTAGCAGCAGACTTCTTGAGCAAAATCGGGTCACACGTCATGACGACAATCTAGTCAGTTGCAATAATAGCTCAATTTTAAAAACACCAGCTTATAAATCACTCCTCAAAACAACCTTTCAACGGACTGAACAACCAAAAATCAATATCCGCAAAATTTACAAAATACTACACGAATAACTTAATTCGTGAACAGTTTACTAGATGTCGCTCGAACCTTCTAAGGGGAAGCAACTTTGCTCTTACAAGCAAGGTCAAGACTTAACCTCAAAAGAAAATAAACCAAACAATCAATTTGTTTTTATAAAAATAGTTCAACAAAAGGACAAATTAAACAGTGCTAAATAACTTAAATTCCAGGAACCCAGTATGTCACCAACAAGTACATACAAAACTACAAAAGAGGTATGTAAATATTATGACAAAATATCTTATAAAGAAAATTATTTACAAAAAGAAGTTGATTGGTTTATATCGTATTATGTTTATAACAACAAAAGTAACGCAAGCTGTGAGCAGTGAAAAAGTTACACTGTTTTTTTCTTATTTATAATTTAAAAACTCATTGGTATAATACCTATACAGGGCGTTTACATAAAAATTTCGATCGCTTGTAATTTAGATGTTAAAAAATGTTAATATAAACGTTTATTTCTAACGACTATAAAATAAATGCACTATTACACGTATACCATTTTGATATCAAGAAAAAAATCCAGTAGAAATTCGAGTTTATTTCAATTATTTAACGAAACAATAAAATTTTAAATTTTGCATACATAAATAATATCATATTACGTATGTACCTACTGGCTTCGCATTTCAGACGGATTTTCCATTGCGCGCTCAATTTACAACGTTGCCATTTATCGAGTTGTTATGAAAGCGTGGCGGAGCTTTGAAATTTCAGTTGAAGCTTTACGTTAGCGAGTGTAGCTTACAAAGCTAATTTTTCCGGTGTCCGATCCGTCGAGTTCGAAGACCCCGCTCTTTCGATGATCCGCGAATTTAGTTCGAAAGTGAAAATCGCAATGTTGATCATACGGTGTTTTCCTGAAATATAATTTTTCATCGGTAAAGGGTTTGTTCGAACGGAGAATGATCTATTGTTTTGTTTTCGATTTATTATAACGAAAAATCTCATTAATTTTATGTTTAAGACATCTCCGTCTTATTTTAATTAGTTATTTCTGATTTTCGATTACGTTTAGGTGTTTTATTGAGGCATATTATTATCATAACGTTCTGTAAAATATATTTGACTAGATAAATATCTAAGGAATGAATGTAGGAATACTAAAATATCGAATATCGTAAAAACTATGTACGAAATGATTGTGCATTTTTTAGCATTGTAAAATATCGAGCCCTAAACTAATTCTAAACGTGGATTAGGTAAATAAAGAAGGAAGAATAAGAATTTTGTAATATTTTAAAGAAATCGCCGCAGTATTTTGCCCTAAATAACTGTTATAATGGTCGGTTATAAAAACCAACGCTTTACTTTTTTATAGAATATCATGGAAACCGATTCGTGTTTTTAGATTGCGTGTTCTGAAACTTGCATCAACGTGTTTAGTCAAAAAAAAACATAAGAAAAGTGACAGTTTTTTAGATATTAATAAGACCAGAACAGATCGGATGTAAACTATTTCGAAATATGCCGTCAAATTTTTGAATATACAAACGCAATCAAAATTATTTCAAAAATGACGGATAGGACGTTTCTTCTACAGAATTAGAACATAAATAAAATGATTTCCTAATCAAATATTAGTCCCCGGTTTGATAGAATATATCCGTCACTATATCTCATTGATAAATCCCCTTATTTTATTGAGCAAATATGTCTGAAATAAAAACGGATAGAAAGATTGATAACCCGAGTAATAAGAGGGGTTTTACCATTACCAGTTATGATATTACGGTGCTCGATTAAACGGACAGTCTCGTTGTTAATTCCTTATTTTGTTTTCGTTCTGTCATATATATCCGGGATAAATTAGATTGATGTAGGGCGATGTATCGAAAGATATATAAAAATAACCGTATATAGTTTGGAAAGTTATTATATTTATTTCAAAACTGTTCGCTTCACCGACACTTTAACTAGTTAAAACGGGTTTACTGCGGCAAAATAATCAATATAGCTGCCATCTACATAGTTGGGGTTTATCGCTTGTCTCATATTATGCAAAACCGGACTTTTTAAATAAGGATTTAGTTTTAAAATACAATTTTATAGGTAAACTATGGTAAATAGTTGTTTACAATAAAAATTAAACGTTTGATCAAGATTATTAAGTAATACTTTAGTCGGTTTAGAACGTTTAATTCGAATAAAGTATATTTGTAATACAAACATTGATATTTACACTTAATGTTTTAGTATTAACATTTTATAAAAACTGTTTACTTCAACTTTAGGTTTGCAATTTAGATTTGTTTATCTAATTTCTATTTTTAGACAATGCTTTTGTTCGGAATTTCCTTGACATAAATACAAAATATTCAGCGCAGTAAAAATCAACTTATAGAATGTATTTATTTTCGAAATGATCAATCACTTTAATTATCAGTTGATCAATTTTTCACACAGGTAATAAAGAAATTTCCGAAAGGTTTCAAAACAATTGATGAAATCTCGATATGGCAAGTACAGTTCTTAATGATTTTCATCAGAATACTTAATTCACAATATAAATCCGAGCCGTTTTCGAAATAATTGAGGCGTTCCGTATATAAAACTCACTCTGTATATTAACTAAAGCGACTGCATTGAGTCAAATACCTGTTTTTACTGATGATCGATAAAATTTATAGAAAATATATAAGAATTTTAAACAATATTTATTATTATAAGCCGTTTTCGAAATAATTGAGGCGTTCCATACATAAAACTCACTCTGTATATCAACCGGAGCGATTGCATTGAGTCTAATCCCTATTTTTACTGATGATCGATAAAATTTATAGAAAATATATAAGAATTTTAAACAATATTTATTATTACAAGCCGTTTTCGAAATAATTGAGGCGTTCCATACATAAAACTCATTCTGTATATCAACCGGAGCGATTGCATTGAGTCAAATCCCTATTTTTACTGATGATCGATAAAATTTATAGAAAATATATAAGAATTTTAAACAATATTTATTATTACAAACCGTTTTCGAAATAATTGAGGCGTTCCATACATAAAACTCACTCTGTATATTAACTAAAGCGACTGCATTGAGTCAAATCCCTGTTTTTACTGATGATCGATAAAATTTATAGAAAATATATAAGAATTTTAAACAATATTTATTATTACAAGCCGTTTTCGAAATAATTGAGGCGTTCCATACATAAAACTCACTCTGTATATCAACCGGAGCGATTGCATTGAGTCAAATCCCTATTTTTACTGATGATCGATAAAATTTATAGAAAATATATAAGAATTTTAAACAATATTTATTATTACAAGCCGTTTTCGAAATAATTGAGGCGTTCCATACATAAAACTCACTCTGTATATCAACCGGAGCGATTGCATTGAGTCTAATCCCTATTTTTACTGATGATCGATAAAATTTATAGAAAATATATAAGAATTTTAAACAATATTTATTATTACAAGCCGTTTTCGAAATAATTGAGGCGTTCCATACATAAAACTCACTCTGTATATCAACCGGAGCGATTGCATTGAGTCAAATCCCTATTTTTACTGATGATCGATAAAATTTATAGAAAATATATAAGAATTTTAAACAATATTTATTATTACAAGCCGTTTTCGAAATAATTGAGGCGTTCCATACATAAAACTCACTCTGTATATCAACCGGAGCGATTGCATTGAGTCTAATCCCTATTTTTACTGATGATCGATAAAATTTATAGAAAATATATAAGAATTTTAAACAATATTTATTATTACAAGCCGTTTTCAAAATAATTGAGGCGTTCCATACATAAAACTCACTCTGTATATCAACCGGAGCGATTGCATTGAGTCTAATCCCTATTTTTACTGATGATCGATAAAATTTATAGAAAATATATAAGAATTTTAAACAATATTTGTTATTACAAACCGTTTTCGAAATAATTGAGGCGTTCCGTATATAAAACTCACTCTGTATATTAACTAAAGCGACTGCATTGAGTCAAATACCTGTTTTTACTGATGATCGATAAAATTTATAGAAAATATATAAGAATTTTAAACAATATTTAATATTACAAGCCGTTTTCGAAATAATTGAGGCGTTCCATACATAAAACTCACTCTGTATATCAACCGGAGCGATTGCATTGAGTCTAATCCCTATTTTTACTGATGATCGATAAAATTTATAGAAAATATATAAGAATTTTAAACAATATTTTTTATTACAAGCCGTTTTCAAAATAATTGAGGCGTTCCATACATAAAACTCACTCTGTATATCAACCGGAGCGATTGCATTGAGTCTAATCCCTATTTTTACTGATGATCGATAAAATTTATAGAAAATATATAAGAATTTTAAACAATATTTATTATTACAAGCCGTTTTCGAAATAATTGAGGCGTTCCATACATAAAACTCACTCTGTATATCAACCGGAGCGATTGCATTGAGTCAAATCCCTATTTTTACTGATGATCGATAAAATTTATAGAAAATATATAAGAATTTTAAACAATATTTATTATTACAAGCCGTTTTCGAAATAATTGAGGCGTTCCATACATAAAACTCACTCTGTATATCAACCGGAGCGATTGCATTGAGTCTAATCCCTATTTTTACTGATGATCGATAAAATTTATAGAAAATATATAAGAATTTTAAACAATATTTATTATTACAAGCCGTTTTCAAAATAATTGAGGCGTTCCATACATAAAACTCACTCTGTATATCAACCGGAGCGATTGCATTGAGTCTAATCCCTATTTTTACTGATGATCGATAAAATTTATAGAAAATATATAAGAATTTTAAACAATATTTATTATTACAAGCCGTTTTCAAAATAATTGAGGCGTTCCATACATAAAACTCACTCTGTATATCAACCGGAGCGATTGTATTGAGTCTAATCCTTATTTTTACTGATGATCGATAAAATTTATAGAAAATATATAAGAATTTTAAACAATATTTGTTATTACAAACCGTTTTCGAAATAATTGAGGCGTTCCGTATATAAAACTCACTCTGTATATTAACTAAAGCGACTGCATTGAGTCAAATACCTGTTTTTACTGATGATCGATAAAATTTATAGAAAATATATAAGAATTTTAAACAATATTTAATATTACAAGCCGTTTTCGAAATAATTGAGGCGTTCCATACATAAAACTCACTCTGTATATCAACCGGAGCGATTGCATTGAGTCTAATCCCTATTTTTACTGATGATCGATAAAATTTATAGAAAATATATAAGAATTTAAAACAATATTTGTTATTACAAACCGTTTTCGAAATAATTGAGGCGTTCCGTATATAAAACTCACTCTGTATATTAACTAAAGCGACTGCATTGAGTCAAATCCCTGTTTTTACTGATGATCGATAAAATTTATAGAAAATATATAAGAATTTTAAACAATATTTATTATTACAAGCCGTTTTCAAAATAATTGAGGCGTTCCATACATAAAACTCACTCTGTATATCAACCGGAGCGATTGCATTGAGTCTAATCCCTATTTTTACTGATGATCGATAAAATTTATAGAAAATATATAAGAATTTTAAACAATATTTGTTATTACAAACCGTTTTCGAAATAATTGAGGCGTTCCGTATATAAAACTCACTCTGTATATTAACTAAAGCGACTGCATTGAGTCAAATACCTGTTTTTACTGATGATCGATAAAATTTATAGAAAATATATAAGAATTTTAAACAATATTTAATATTACAAGCCGTTTTCGAAATAATTGAGGCGTTCCATACATAAAACTCACTCTGTATATCAACCGGAGCGATTGCATTGAGTCTAATCCCTATTTTTACTGATGATCGATAAAATTTATAGAAAATATATAAGAATTTTAAACAATATTTGTTATTACAAACCGTTTTCGAAATAATTGAGGCGTTCCGTATATAAAACTCACTCTGTATATTAACTAAAGCGACTGCATTGAGTCAAATACCTGTTTTTACTGATGATCGATAAAATTTATAGAAAATATATAAGAATTTTAAACAATATTTAATATTACAAGCCGTTTTCGAAATAATTGAGGCGTTCCATACATAAAACTCACTCTGTATATCAACCGGAGCGATTGCATTGAGTCTAATCCCTATTTTTACTGATGATCGATAAAATTTATAGAAAATATATAAAAATTTTAAACAATATTTGTTATTACAAACCGTTTTCGAAATAATTGAGGCGTTCCGTATATAAAACTCACTCTGTATATTAACTAAAGCGACTGCATTGAGTCAAATCCCTGTTTTTACTGATGATCGATAAAATTTATAGAAAATATATAAGAATTTTAAACAATATTTATTATTACAAACCGTTTTCGAAATAATTGAGGCGTTCCGTATATAAAACTCACTCTGTATATTAACTAAAGCGACTGCATTGAGTCAAATCCCTGTTTTTACTGATGATCGATAAAATTTATAGAAAATATATAAGAATTTTAAACAATATTTGTTATTACAAGCCGTTTCCGAAATAATTGAGGCGTTCCGTACATAAAACTCACTCTGTATATTAACTGGAGCGACTGCATTGAGTCAAATCCCTGTTTTTACTGATGAATCTTTTTAGTTAGCGAACATTGTCTGGATAACCCGATTTCACAAAAAAGAAGAAAGAAAATAATAGTTAATAGGTATCCATTTTGATTATTGTAACATTCATTTTATTTAATAAGCATAAATCGGTTATTTGTATTTACATTTTCCAATGTATTACAGCAACGAATCAAATATTAATTGAGTCAATTAAACTAGTACTTCCGTTTCGTATTTAGCTTTAAAATAGCACCTTGAAAAGTTTCCATTCCATGCCGGCGAACTATTAACCTCAAATTGAATGAAGACAACAAACACTACAACTAGAACATGGAAATTTATTGCTTGATGTGTTTTATCAGATGATAGTCAAGAACGACCGAACCCAGTTTGTTAAACTATTAATCACGCTATCATTTTTATCGGCAATAAATAAATGAATTACGTAAATGTGTTTTTGGATTGGTCGGCTTGCCACTAATACAGAAACGTTTGTTGCCAAAACAAAACATTTTTTACACGACGCATAAGATCCAAAACTTTTTCGATTACACTGAGGAAAGAAAATAAATAATAGAGAATTATAAACATTTTATTTATAATTAATAACGAATTAAGAACGGCCGCATTGCTATTCATCGCTGATGAATTAAAAATTTAAGGGTTATGCAAAATCATCGAAGTGAAACTGTCAACTGTCAACATTTAAGTGTCTACTCCGGAGCGTTTTGTAGTACGGAACTGTCACTTTCACTACACGGAACACTTAAAACGCAACTTTCGGTATGTAAATGAATACAGAACGAACAACTTTTAGATGGCGTCGACTAAAAATGTTATTACCGCTAATGTGTTTATTACTACCAATAACAATACTATAAATTTTCAACAATCAATAATGTGAAATAACTTTCCATACTATTTGGCATAAACAATATAAGTGCTTTAGTTTTGAAACTAAACTTGAAGTCAAATGAGAATTTATTTCCAAATAATATTAGTTTGAAGTTTTCGGATTTGTAAAACGAACGTTATTACGTTTAAAACGGCATAAATGTCTGAGGTCGATGGAGTAATTACTTTTTTAAAAAGGCGAAAGGAAAGAAGAAGCTTTCCGACTTGGACAATTATATGAGATCGTCACGGAAACAGAAGAAGCTGTATTCATCGTAGAAAACAATTACGATACGATTTTTTCGAATAAAAAAATTTGATAACAGTGTGAGACAAAAATATGGCCAAGTTAAATTTGAAGATGTCCAAAAACAGTGAAGTATCAGTAAAAAATTATTCAAATTATTTTTAGGCACGTTTACGATCAATTTTTTCTGATTAGTAATTTACTCAGGTAGAGTTAACTTATTCCAAAATCTATCGACTATAATATTAGTACAGGCAAATTAGGCCATTTTGAGCTAAAACCTTAAATTAAATTAAGAGGTTTTGATTTTCTAGATTGTGGGATATTTTGGAATACTGAATAAGCCTAGTAACTCTTAACACAATTCTCTACGAAAAAGTATTTCGGGTATTTTTTCCTAACCTCAAAATTTTCATCTTAAAAGGAGTTTATAGACTCAAAAATATTTTAAATCGCGAATAACTCGAAAACTAAGAGGAATTTGAAAAAAACTGATGGAACAAAAAATGTACAGTACAAAATTCTCTACAAAAAAGTATCTCGGGTATTTTTTCCTAACCTCAAAATTTTCATCTTAAAAGGAGTTTATAGACTCAAAAATATTTTAAATCGCGAATAACTCGAAAACTAAGAGGAATTTGAAAAAAACTGATGGAACAAAAAATGTACAGTACAAAATTCTCTACAAAAAAGTATCTCGGGTATTTTTTCCTAACCTCGAAATTTTCATCTTAAAATGGGTTTATAGACTCAAAAATATTTTAAATCGCGAATAACTCGAAAACTAAGAGGAATTCGAAAAAAACTGACGGAACAAAAAATGTACAGTACAAAATTCTCTACAAAAAAGTATTTCGGGTATTTTTTCCTAACCTCAAAATTTTCATCTTAAAATGGGTTTATAGACTCAAAAATATTTTAAATCGCGAATAACTCGAAAACTAAGAGGAATTCGAAAAAAACTGACGGAACAAAAAATGTACAGTACAAAATTCTCTACAAAAAAGTATTTTGGGTATTTTTTCCTAATAACTCGAAAACTAAGAGGAATTCGAAAAAAACTGACGGAACAAAAAATGTACAGTACAAAATTCTCTAAAAAAAAGTATTGTGGGTATTTGTTCCTAACCTCAAAAGTTTCACCTTAAAATTGGTTTATACACTCAAAAATATTTTGAATCGTGAATAACTCGAAAATTATGGGGAATTCGAAAAAAACTGACGAAACAAAAAATGTACAGCACAAAATTCTCTACAGATTGGTCTCAACGCATTTTTTCAAAAACTCATGGGAAAGAAACGAGAATAAAGCTTTCATTTTGTGTAAGGCGCTTTCAGTACAATTTAAAATTTTCGAATAAATATATTCTTGGATATTTAAGAACGCATTTACGAAAAAAAAAAGATATTTTTAAATATATATGCATTTCCAAAATTGTAAAAATAAGGATACGTCATCCCGAGAATGTACTCAATTTAATTTCGGATTTAATCCCATTTTACCTGTACTATATGAAATAATTTTGAAATCGTTATAAAATTAACGATTAATTAACAATAAAATTTTCTAGAACTATCTGCTAACTTCTTTCACAACTTTTTTTTTATCATAAACGTACTTTTACAATAAATAACACATAAAAACTTGTGAATTAGTTGGTTGTCCAATTTTTTTCAATATATCCAATCAAACACGTTCGTCGAACGAGCGTATCGCGCTTATTCAATCCTGATATTGCCCGAGGTGAAATTCAGGATGTAAACATCACGTTCCTTATTTATTTTATCAAGAAATTTCGCGCACATCGAATCCCATTCTTATTAAAATATGTTTACCATACTTTCATACTCGTCATTACATACGTTCAATTATTTATACCAATAGAATATTTATTGCAATTGAAGTAAAACAATAATTCATTATTATATTCATAAAGAACTAAAAATTACGCGATTTATAAAGATTTAGAGCTGCAGAATCCTGTAATTTGATCTAATCTTGAAACTAAATAATAGATTTTTAACGAAATCTCATCGTAATTTGTAAATTATAATCCTGTTTTGATTGGAACTCAATCATTCGAAAACTTGATACGAATCTTAATTCTCAAACAAATTTTACCGTCCACTGAATCAGAAAAACGTCTCTCATGATTATAAGTTGAATTAAAAATCTGTTTTTGATAAACGATTTTGAAGAAACTCCAGTTGCAATTAACGAATAAATTAATAAAAACGAAGAACGATTTACGTAGAAGTCGGAACCTTGGACATTTGGTACATTTGGTTGGATATTTAGGGGTTTGAAATATACGGAAATTCGAAATATACAATCAAATTTCCACCTTATAAACTTGCATTTATCTACCGATTATGTTTTCTACACTTATTTCTAGTTTTTGCAATGACTCAATTCGTACAGTGCAGACTTTCGCCAATTCCTTTAATACTTGTCTGGTGTCGATAAACTGCTGAGGGTTCGTGGGGGCCCATAATCTTGTCGACTTGGCTAGACGAGTTCAATAAAGAATCGCACGAATTTTGTTTGAGTTGATTTTAAAACTAAACGCGCATTTAAATCAATAATTTATTTAGATTAAAACTAATAACGTGATATTCTATACATATTCATAATGTAATATGATAAATCGAATATAATACAACGCCCCCCGTTTTTAATTAACATTAGATAGTGTAATGAGTAATATTCGAAAATTTATAGCAAGACTGTCATTATACCAAAAAAAAATTAATTACAGTTATATTTTTACTTTATTTAAAAAAAAAAACTTTATAAACACAAAAAATTTCGAATTTTACGAATACTGAATAATTATAATTAATGTCAATGATTGTATTAACTAAAATTCATTTGAATGCACGAAATTAATTATTGAAGGTATAATTTTTTTGCGTTTTAATTTTTAAAATAATCTAGATGTTTCCAAATGTAACTTTAGTAAATTCGCTCTGTCTTTTATTGCGAATGGTCATTGATTTTTATAGTTCGTCATAACGAAATATACGTCAGAAATAAAATATGAATTTACCATTATAAATGATTGGTCAACGATTTTTTTAGACACTAAATAACTACTTGAAATGATTCGTTCTACATCTGATTCGTAAATTTATTATTCAATCACAAACTCAATTATGTGAAATCGGGAGTTTATCATCAATAATTTATATGCAAAAGTTGATTATTACAGTGAATTGTTGCAAAATTGGGTGTAAAATGTAAAAATATACATTTGAATTGATTAATTTGAGTTTAACTTGAATTGATTAGTTCTACGTCTGATTCGTAAATTTTTATTCAATCACAAACTAAATTATGTGAAATCGGGAGTTTATCGTCAATAATTTATATGCAAAAGTTGATTATTACAGTGAATTGTTGCAAAATTGGGTGTAAAATATAAAAATATACATTTGAATTGATTAATTTGAGTTTAACTTGAAATGATTCGTTCTACATCTGATTCGTAAATTTATTATTCAATCACAAACTAAATTATGTGAAATCGGGAGTTTATCGTCAATAATTTATATGCAAAAGTTGATTATTACAGTGAATTGTTGCAAAATTGGGTGTAAAATATAAAAATATACATTTGAATTGATTAATTTGAGTTTAACTTGAAATGATTCGTTCTACATCTGATTCGTAAATTTATTATTCAATCACAAACTAAATTATGTGAAATCGGGAGTTTATCGTCAATAATTTATATGCAAAAGTTGATTATTACAGTGAATTGTTGCAAAATTGGGTGTAAAATATAAAAATATACATTTGAATTGATTAATTTGAGTTTAACTTGAAATGATTCGTTCTACATCTGATTCGTAAATTTATTATTCAATCACAAACTAAATTATGTGAAATCGGGAGTTTATCGTCAATAATTTATATGCAAAAGTTGATTATTACAGTGAATTGTTGCAAAATTGGGTGTAAAATATAAAAATATACATTTGAATTGATTAATTTGAGTTTAACTTGAAATGATTCGTTCTACATCTGATTCGTAAATTTATTATTCAATCACAAACTAAATTATGTGAAATCGGGAGTTTATCGTCAATAATTTATATGCAAAAGTTGATTATTACAGTGAATTGTTGCAAAATTGGGTGTAAAATATAAAAATATACATTTGAATTGATTAATTTGAGTTTAACTTGAATTGATTAGTTCTACGTCTGATTCGTAAATTTATTATTCAATCACAAACTAAATTATGTGAAATCGGGAGTTTATCGTCAATAATTTATATGAAAAAGTTGATTATTACAGTGAATTGTTGCAAAATTGGGTGTAAAATGTAAAAATATACATTTGAATTGATTAATTTGAGTTTAACTTGAAACTATTCGTTCTACGTCTGATTCGTAAATTTATTATTCAATCACAAACTCAATTATGTGAAATCGGGAGTTTATCGTCAATAATTTATATGAAAAAGTTGATTATTACAGTGAATTGTTGCAAAATTGGGTGTAAAATGTAAAAATGTACATTTGAATTGATTAATTTGGGTTTAACTTGAAACGATTCGTTCTACGTCTGATTCGTAAATTTATTATTCAATCACAAACTCAATTTATATGCAAAAGTTGAATATTACACTAAATAATAAAAAAAAATTTAATTAACATGTTTGAATTTTGCTGATTGTTTCGTTGAATCTATTCACGATTCCAAACATAACTTTGATAAACTATTTAAATTAATTATCACTTCAATTATTAATTTACAGATTATTTTATATTTTCATGCGTCAAACTTCTAATTCGACTATTGAATAATTGAATATATAAACTTTGAAATAGGAAATTTTCGGTTAAAGCTTACGGAGACTTCGTATTAAATTTTGATTATTAATTTATCTTAATCTTTCTTCCGGAATTAATAGGCATTGTTTTGAAAGTTTCATCTATATAATATAATGGAGAAAAGCCAAGTGCCAACGTTTTGATTAGACGTTGTTGCAAAGCAGCGAAGCCGATAAATAATTGATAAATGAGCTTCTCGATGATAAAATACACGCCCTCTAACTATAACTTCATCCCCTAAGATATCGAGCACTACAAATTAAACATAAACACTTCATTCAATCATTTCCAAATATCCGATTTTTGGTATTCGTTTGAAATACCGTTTGTTCAAAACCACCCAGTTTTGTTATTATAAATTATCAGTATCATAATTCTAGTTTCTAGTTTCAGAACGAAAAGTTTTAAAGACTATTAACGCTGAAATCGATTAGAAACATAGTTGATTATCAAAAAATATTCTTTCAGTTATAAAATGACGATGAAGTTAGTTCATTGTAGCTATATTACAGCACAGCTGCCTGTAAGACTTTAATAATGACGCAAGCTAAAGTTCCTCATTATCTTTTACTTTGTTACAAGAATTCATGATACAGTAGCTAATAAGATGACAACCGGATATCGAATAATATGTTACCGAGTTTCAATTTGGAGGATCTTAAGCACCGCCGTCGAAATTCAAAATGGAAATTTCAATTTAAAAAAAAAAAATTATTATAGAAATAAGTCGATTCTAATTGCATGCGGATTTTTTAAATTTATATCCTTCGGACTTTTCTTTTTATTATATTTTTCCGAAAGACTGTATATGTTGAAATACCGAATCAATTTTATAATTAACTAACATATTACGATTAATTAAACTGGATTATTTCGTACAACTTTTAGTTATACTGAAAAGCAAGTTTTCACTTTCATTATATCTGAAACTCATTAATAAATTTTCTTTTTGTAACGAAAATAACGTTTTTCCAATTCTATCGAAAAGGAAGAAAGGAAAACACTTTCTTTTGAAACGTTTCGAATGACTCGCAATTAGTTCTTTGAAAAGAATGTGAATACTTCCAAGATTGAACAATTTTAATAAACACGGAAACCATTCAACTATATATTTACAGTATTAACTTTTATTATAAAAAAATCGAAGGTGGTAAGCAAATTCCAATTATGAAGTAAAAAAAAAATAAATTATATCTTTTTATTCGCAGCTAATTCAAAACGAGTTGACCGTTGCAACCAAATAAAACAAAAAACAGATTTATTTAGCACAAATTAGACCCCTCATGATTAAACACATCGTAAAATGAGGGGATGAAACGTTTTTATTCAAAAAAATGTCTAAATATCTTTTGAAAAGTTTTACAAATTTGATCTATACGAAATTTAATCAAAAAAAAGTGTTTGGAAATAGATAGTTTCCTATTAATTTGATTAAGAAATTCAATAAATATTATTTTTGTTATTGCCGAATGTGAATAATCCATGCATGGTTCGTAATTTAATTGTAAGAACCTCGTATACAAAAGATGATTTTTTGATATAGTTAATTACAAAACTTTTATCGTTTCTAATAGAACGATTATAATTTCACAGATTCTCGAACTCTTTTAATTAAATCTCAAGAAAAGTAGTTTAATGAAAATTTTTTTATAAACAAAACTTTTAATGAGTGTACTTCGTACTATTTATAAATCGACGTCTCATCTACAATTAAATCACTCGAATTTCGTATAAATTGAAAATGATTTACTTTTTAACATTTTTAACCCGATTTCATCGAATTTAAACGATTGAGTTTTTTAATATTTTTATTTATTTTTTTTTTCAATTAGCTACGCTTTTCCTGAAATTTAACTAAAGAGAAAATGTCAAGGACCGAATTATTTTGAGGCCAGTGAACAATCTGATTTTGTTCGTGTATTTATTTGGGATTAGAACGTTATCGAAATTATGAAGATTCCATTTATTTTTAAAACACAAAATAATTTTTTACGTTGTAATTTTCAATTAAACAAACAGTTCAAAGAAAATGCGTTGCTGTCTTTACTTTATCGGGCTCGTTTTTGATTAGGGTTAGAGGCTGAAAATTCTTAGAGCATTCATTTGTCTTCTTCTTGTCGACTCACCCACGGGGCTTTTTCTCACCTCAAATATTCGGTTGTTTCTCCAGTCTTACGGTTAGAGTTTGTTGCAAAATACGAAATTTAATCAAACAAAGTGTTTGGAAGTAGATAGTTTCCTATTAAATTGATTAAGAAATTTCATAAATATCCTAATTGAAACTTTATTTTTCAATCATGTTGACTATTTAGCACAAATTACACCCCTCACGATTAAACACATCGTAAAATGCGGGGATGAAACGTTTTTATCCAAAAAAATGTCTAAATATCTTTTAAAGAATTTTACAAATTTGATCTATACGAAATTTAATCAAAAAAAAGTGTTTGGAAATAGATAGTTTCCTATTAATTTGATTAAGAAATTTAATAAATATTATTTTTGTTATTGCCGAATGTGAATAATCCATGCATGGTTCGTAATTTAATTGTAAGAACCTCGTATACAAAAGATGATTTTTTGATATAGTTAATTACAAAACTTTTATCGTTTCTAATAGAACGATTATAATTTCACAGATTCTCGAACTCTTTTAATTAAATCTCAAGAAAAGTAGTTTAATGAAAATTTTTTTATAAACAAAACTTTTAATGAGTGTACTTCGTACTATTTATAAATCGACGTCTCATCTACAATTAAATCACTCGAATTTCGTATAAATTGAAAATGATTTACTTTTTAACATTTTTAACCCGATTTCATCGAATTTAAACGATTGAGTTTTTTAATATTTTTATTTATTTTTTTTTCAATTAGCTACGCTTTTCCTGACATTTAACTAAAGAGAAAATGTCAAGGACCGAATTATTTTGAGGCCAGTGAACAATCTGATTTTGTTCGTGTATTTATTTGGGATTAGAACGTTATCGAAATTATGAAGATTCCATTTATTTTTAAAACACTGAATAATTTTTTACGTTGTAATTTTCAATTAAACAAACAGTTCAAAGAAAATGCGTTGCTGTCTTTACTTTATCGGGCTCGTTTTTGATTAGGGTTAGAGGCTGAAAATTCTTAGAGCATTCATTTGTCTTCTTCTTGTCGACTCACCCACGGGGCTTTTTCTCACCTCAAATCTTCGGTTGTTTCTCCAGTCTTACGGTTAGAGTTTGTTGCAAAATACGAAATTTAATCAAACAAAGTGTTTGGAAGTAGATAGTTTCCTATTAAATTGATTAAGAAATTTCATAAATATCCTAATTGAAACTTTATTTTTCAATCATGTTGACTATTTAGCACAAATTACACCCCTCACGATTAAACACATCGTAAAATGCGGGGATGTAACGTTTTTATTCAAAAAAATGTCTAAATATCTTTTGAAAAGTTTTACAAATTTGATCTATACGAAATTTAATCAAAAAAAAGTGTTTGGAAATAGATAGTTTCCTATTAATTTGATTAAGAAATTTAATAAATATTATTTTTGTTATTGCCGAATGTGAATAATCCATGCATGGTTCGTAATTTAATTGTAAGAACCTCGTATACAAAAGATGATTTTTTGATATAGTTAATTACAAAACTTTTATCTTTTTTAATAGAACGATTATAATTTCACAGATTCTGGAACTCTTTTAATTAAATCTCAAGAAAAGTAGTTTAATGAAAATTTTTTTATTAACAAAACTTTGAATGAGTGTACTTCGTACTATTTATAAATCGACGTCTCATCTACAATTAAATCACTCGAATTTCATATAAATTGAAAATGAATTACTTTTTAACATTTTTAACCCGATTTCATACATACAAATATATATTCATAGTCCGGTCAATTTAGACATAAAAATAATGGTCAGAAAAGAAAATTTCCCGGAGGTAAATATTAGTGAAGAGTTAGGGTTTACTATGACAAATAAAGTTTTAAAAATCCACATCGATTCTATGTGTGATACTAAAGTTATTCGGGGTTAAAGTGAAAATCTCGAAAACGATAAGTTTTATCAAAAAAAAGGTTAAATGAAACTTTATTTTTCAATCAAGTTGACTATTTAGCACAAATTAGATCCCTCACAATTAAACACATCGCAAAATGCGGGGATGAAACGTTTTTATTAAAAAAAATATTTTTCGAAGAATTTTACAAATTTGGTTTGGTAGTTATCAAACGTTTTGACGAAGGGATTTTGGTGGCAGATGTACTAGAAGTGCGAGCCATTGGATTCTAGCTTCATTAATAAATGATTACTGATAGTCCGGTCAATATAGACATTTAAAGTAACAAACAATCCCGGAAAGTTAAGTATTGGTGAAGAGCTCGAGTTTACTATTGCAAATAATTCGAGTTTTTTCGATTTTTCTCGAAAACGGTAAGTTTTATCGAAAAAAAACCTCCAACCAAAGTTGTAGATCTTAAAATTCTTTACAAAAATGGTTTCTATAATTTTTTTTATAAAAGTTACCATTTCTGAGATAACTACAATATCAAATTTGTAAAATTATTCAAAAGATATTTGGATAATTTTTTGAATAAAAACCTTTCATCCCCGCATTTTACGATGTGTTTAATCGTGAGGGGTATAATTTGTGCTAAATGAATCAGTTTTTTGTTTCATTTTATTTCAATGGTCAACTTAATTGAGAAAGAAAATTTGATTTAAGATTTTTTTTTATAGAACTTACCGTTTTTGAGAATAATTCAAAAATCTTTTGTAGCACACATAGAATCGATGGGGGATTTTTAAACCTTTATTTGTCATAGTAAACCCCAGCTCTCCACTAATATTTGCCTCCGGGAAATTTTCTTTTCTGACCATTATTTTTATGTCTAAATTGACCGGACTATGAATATATATTTGTATGTATGAAATAGGGTTAAAAATGCTAAAAAGTAATTCATTTTCAATTTATATGAAATTCGAGTGATTTAATTGTAGATGAGACGTCGATTTATAAATAGTACGAAGTACACTCATTCAAAGTTTTGTTAATAAAAAAATTTTCATTAAACTACTTTTCTTGAGATTTAATTAAAAGAAAATTACCCAGTTCGAGAATCTGTGAAATTATAATCGTTCCATTAGAAAAGATAAAAGTTTTGTAATTAACTATATCAAAAAATCATCTTTTGTATACGAGGTTCTTACAATTAAATTACGAACCATGCATGGATTATTCACATTCGGCAATAACAAAAATAATATTTATTAAATTTCTTAATCAAATTAATAGGAAACTATCTATTTCCAAACACTTTTTTTTGATTAAATTTCGTATAGATCAAATTTGTAAAACTTTTCAAAAGATATTTAGACATTTTTTTGAATAAAAACGTTACATCCCCGCATTTTACGATGTGTTTAATCGTGAGGGGTGTAATTTGTGCTAAATAGTCAACATGATTGAAAAATAAAGTTTCAATTAGGATATTTATGAAATTTCTTAATCAATTTAATAGGAAACTATCTACTTCCAAACACTTTGTTTGATTAAATTTCGTATTTTGCAACAAACTCTAACCGTAAGACTGGAGAAACAACCGAAGATTTGAGGTGAGAAAAAGCCCCGTGGGTGAGTCGACAAGAAGAAGACAAATGAATGCTCTAAGAATTTTCAGCCTCTAACCCTAATCAAAAACGAGCCCGATAAAGTAAAGACAGCAACGCATTTTCTTTGAACTGTTTGTTTAATTGAAAATTACAACGTAAAAAATTATTCAGTGTTTTAAAAATAAATGGAATCTTCATAATTTCGATAACGTTCTAATCCCAAATAAATACACGAACAAAATCAGATTGTTCACTGGCCTCAAAATAATTCGGTCCTTGACATTTTCTCTTTAGTTAAATGTCAGGAAAAGCGTAGCTAATTGAAAAATAAATAAATAAAAATATTAAAAAACTCAAAAGAGAGAAACCATAGAGTTTTACCATATTTTTAAAACAATGTTTGCAATAGTAAAAACATAGAAATTTTCCTAACAAATGGTTGAAGTTTTTCTCGTAAAATTGATCGGAAGATAAGCGGTATCCACCTAAATCCCTTTTAAATGAGATTTTTTATTTCCGGCTATAAATTCTCAGGTATCTTTAGTACAACCCCAACTCGACAAAAATAGTTGTTTTTCCCTCTACGACTTTGAATATTTATCATTGCACTCACTCGAAATATTTCTTTTCGAGTACAATTTTAATGAAACATTAAAAATACCGCGAATACAGAAAATATTTCGATTTTGGTTTAACTAGATTGACAGAATAGAGTAACTGAAAAGGGTTTTACTAAATCGATAGATCAATAGATCAATCTTCTTAAGATATCTGCAGCTCGTATTTTGGTACTAACGATGATTGAAAGTGACGATTGGTAAGTGATGTTGTGTCTAGATATGAGGTTAATGCAACGATTACGCGGCGAAAGGACAGTTGTTATCGACGATGAATCGACAAAAGACAAAGATAGGGATCGATCGAAAAGTGTTTGCGTGACAAGTTTTAGGAGTAAACCACCGAGGGATGTTGGCGCTTTCAAGTTGTTCCACAGAAGAGCCAGCAGTGCCATGTAAGTTAATTAAAATAAAAAAGACAAAAATGCTTGTAAAAACAAACATAAAAATAACTAAATAAATAAATAAAATTTCGATATCTACAAGGAAACCACAATAAATAACAAAATTATAGGTATGGCAAGTGATTGTGCAGTTTTTTCATTGTAAAATATCGAGCCCTTAATTAATTCGGTAGCGTCGATAGATCAGGGTCTGCAAATAGACATATTTTACCACTGATTTCTGGATAGGCGATGACTTTCATAAAGAAAAACACAAAATAGGACCTAGTACTGAATTTTGGGGCACTCCGCGTTCTATTGGTTTGCAAGAAGGTGGTGGTGATCCTCCGAAACCACAGTACTGCAATTTGTTGATCGAAATATCATGATTAACACAATCGAAAGCCGTAGAAAAATCACAAAAAGTTGTTGCAGTTGAGTTTTGGCTTGTTACTTAAAAACTGAAAAATTGAATGTTTGAAAGAGGAATCCAAACGATGAAGGTATTTCTACTTTTATCCACATCCAATACCCGTGAATTGTACAAAAAGGAAATTCTAGAAAACAGAATTCAATAGCAAAAACATTACCTTGAGAAAATGACATTTTCCCTCGTTTCTCGAACCAAAACGATAATAACCGGATAATCGAAAATATTTCCATTTCATTTTACTAGTTTTCCAAGGAAAAAGAGACAAATTAAACCCTTAAAAAGTGACGGAAAAGATACGGCGAATATTCTCACGTTGAATCAAAGGTCAAGTACACATATAAACGAGATTTCCTTCTACGTTTGATTATTTTCAGTCGAGGGGCATTTGTATCTGAAAAATGCAATGTAAGGATTCTTAGAGTAGGTTTCGTTAAGTCTATCCTAGTTTATATGCAATCTCATCATACTCGATACGCTCTTTAAAACGCTGAACTACGATTCTATATAGATACTTCAAAACTCTACTTAACCGATCATCATAAAACACATATTCTAGTTTCTCTTCAACGCCATCTAACAGTCCAATAATGAAATTCCAACCTTGAGAACTGTATTACCAACGGTCGCTTCAATATCCAATCCAATCGACTATAGTTTTTTGAGGTTAGGTGTCATTTCGGTGGTTACTTACACGCCGTTCATTATTTTAGATCTATGGTTTTAATTCATAGTTTGCCCTTCTTCAAAAATACATCGAAAACAACAGAGTGTTTTGAAACTCCTCTTCAGGCGCGAGTTCGTTCAGATCTACGTGGTAGATAGAAACGCCAGAACAATCGCAGAAATGTAGACCACGAGCCGTCGAAACTAACCATCAACTTGTTATAGTGATTCTAAAGATGAATGTACTAAAATTCTTGAACGAATAATTTCCGAGATTCCAGCGTCACTTTATTCAAAGTGCCTAAAGTTCTTTCGCCTCCTCCATCTTAATTTGAGACGGTAAAACGCGAAGTCATGTGGTAAATTGAACGAGACGACGACCGAGAATTCATCTCAAGTACACAACTTCTAATCGTTGGAATAATTTGAAAACAAAACAATCAAACTAGAGAAATACAAATAATTTTTTCATTGTGGGGCGTCGTTTTAACATTCAAACGTTTATTCAATTCAGTTTTTTCAATTACGTACGTTTTAATTAGAAAAAGAAAAGCTACGGGGGGTTGAAATACAATTACAATCACGCGTTGGTAAACAAAAAGATTTAATAATTAGAATGTACGGTTGGATATTAAATATTTTCCAGCAAGTACATTATCTAAAGGTGTATTTTCAAATCGTATTCGGTAAGGAAAAAATACCTCGTTGAAACTTGTATATTATCTCGTTACATTCCACCCCTTTTCTATTATGAAAGTTGTAAGGTACTTTACAATATTTCTCGTTGTCTTTGCTGGAAAATTGAATTTCGTTTTTATGTTATTCAGTTCCACCGACCTTTTTTCTTAACAATAGCTTTATTAAACTCGAACCTTTTTCGTTAAAAAGGGGGAATAAAATTTTGCTAAAATCGAATTATCAATTCTATTCGGGTAAATTACAATTCAGCAAGTAGGCAAGGAATTTTTTGATCGAAATGAAAGATTTCGTTAAAAAATAGACACTTAAATTGGGGTAAAAAATTTTTAACGCATTTGGGGTTGCTTATGAGGGTACAAATAGTAAATTTAAGGCGGGGGAAATTTCGATAGATTTTTCATAGGTTGTGTCTTCGGGCGTATTATTTATGTTATAAACATTATGAGAGTCAAATAAAAAGTCTTAATATCCTCAAGCGCTTTCCCGAAACATAAAAATGACACATAAAAAGTAATATGTCAATAAATAGGTAATATCTGTTACCACCAGATGAACAAATCAAGTTTCAGTTATGTTTTTAGCTATAAAATAGTCGCAGTTGAAAACCATTTTTATTAGTTTAATAACCAACCAAAATATTATCATCCGATCAGTCAAAAAAGGTGAAGAATAATTTCCAGATGGGACAGTCCGCAAATTCTATTCAATATTCTACAAATTGAAAAAAGTGTTTTTACTATGTTAAGACAGTAAAACATAATTCGTTTATTGGTGAAGAAAATACATCCACTCAGGGGGTGAATTTCCGATAAAACTATAAACAAATATTTCGACAACAATTTGTTGAATGAAGACAAAAATATAAAAAGTTTTAATCAAGAATTTTTGGTTATCGGATCCTTTGGTTTGCATATATTAATTCAACGTTTTTTTAGACATCTTGGAACGAAATTTTTCCTTTTTGGATCGTAGTCGACGACAGATTTATATCACTAGATGCATTTGAATTTTTTCTTATCTATTTTCAACAACAGAATTAAATAATTGATTACCTAGAAGGTGAAGCTTATTTATTGAATTCTACGATTAATATTAACCGCTGATGTGTCTTAACGTAGGCGTCTAATTTAACATTCGTAATGAATTCTAATTGTTTACGTAACTATCACGAAATTTAAATGAGCTCTTATGTATAATAGATGGTACGGATCCGTTTAAGTACCCCAATTATTCAGACGTGGATATTTGGATGCTGGTATGCATAATTTATATGTGTACAATAGAAGAAAATAAACAAAATATAACCAACAACTATACATAATTTAATTTAATTAAGTTTCAATATAAAGAAATTTATGATAGTTAGTGCCCGTTTTCAACGTTCATTCTGCAACTTATCGATTTCCACCCATATACGCGGTATTTCAATCTAAAAACTGATTGAAGTTTTTTCGAATTTTGGAAGGTTTGTCGAACGCTCGAAAAATATATTAATACAAGCAGAAAATCAGAATCAGACGTAATATATGTAAGAATTGATTTGTTAATTTTAGAATCGAAATTTTTAAGTGATAAAACGACCCCGTTAAACGTAAAGTAAACAAACTAATGCGTTATCTGTGCGAATCCATTTTTATTTCGTGATATTTCTAAATTACTACCCTCACTTTGAATATCATAAATAACATGATGACAGGAAAGCAGGGCGGTTTTCATATCTATGGTGTAGGTATCATCATATTATTAAAAAACCGGAGTGTATTCTACTACATCAAGCCACGTGGATATTACGTGCACAAAGACGTTTTGAAACTGAATCAAATAAAGAAGATGCAGTACAAAGTAATCGTAATATTTTACGAATGGTGAAAAATATCTACTTTTAAATTAACTATTCTCGTCGAAACGATTATAGAAAATGTTTGTTAAATTTTTGGTGGAAGCGCCTTGGCATTCGCCAAATTTACTATAGAGGAGGAATATCGAAGAAAGGAAACTGAAAGACGTTAAACACTTAAAAAAGAGAAGAATCCCCTACCACATATATAAAAGTTGAAGAAGGAAACGTTGTAGGTGACGAAGAAGAAAATGACGGAAACGAAAATCAGCTTAGAACAAAGAAAATGTGATAAATAAGATGAAAAATAATAAAAGTCCCAGAGATAATGGTGTATAGTTTTAGTAAACGTCCCGTACAAAATTTTGGAAAGAAGATTGGAAATAAACGCAGAAAAATTGTCGGGAGAGTACCAAGGAGGGTTTAGAAAAAGTAGATGCAAAAATATTTATGATAAAATAGTGTTAATAAGTACAAGCAGTACCAACAGAAAGGGTTTGATGTTTAACAAAAGTCGTTAAAGCTGATGATGTAAACCACTAAACAATATTAATAACAGCAACAGAAGGAATAGATGTAAACTTCGATAATGAAAAAAACAAAGTTTTTATAGTACATAAACGTGATGGGATAATAGAATTGGAGGTAGAATATTTGTGTGTACTACTAGATAATAAATGAAGGAAATCGAATAAAGAATAACCAACGGCTGTGCAGGCAGTCTCAGAAAAATATTAACATCGATTTTCCAATCTACGAAAGCTCGAATTTGTAAGACAACGCCGAGACACACACTGACATAAGCTTGTAAAACTTGGATAATGACTAACAAAACTAAACAGAAAATGAATATCTGGGGGAGAGAATTTTTGGGGGAAAGCAGACAAAGTTTGGATAGGAGAGAAAATCAAATTATGACATTTATAGACTTTTTAACGAGTCACCAATCAGCGCGAAAATATTGCATTTGCTAGATCACTTAGAACGAATTGACGAAGACAGACTTTTGAAAGGAGTCGCGTGGAAGATACCAGAGGTAAAAAAAAAGTGAGTTAGACCCAATAAACGGTATGAAGAAGTAGTGGAAGAAGATCTTGGAGAGACAGCGTGTTGGGATTGGAAAGGAGATCAAATCATGACATTTACAAACTTTTTAATGAGTCAACAATCAGCGCGTTTGTAAAGACGAAAATATTGCATTTGCTAGATCACTTAGAACGAATTGACGAAGACAGACTTTTGAAATGAGTCGCGTGGAAGATACCAGAGGTAAAAAAAAGTGAGTTAGACCCAATAAACGGTGTAAAGAAGTAGTGGAAGAAGATCTTGGAGAGACAGCGTGTTGGGATTGGAAAGGAGATCAAATCATGACATTTACAAACTTTTTAATGAGTCAACAATCAGCGCGTTTGTAAAGACGAAAATATTGCATTTGCTAGATCACTTAGAACGAATTGACGAAGACAAACTTTTGAAAGGAGTCGCGTGGAAGATACCAGAGGTAAAAAAAAAGTGAGTTAGACCCAATAAACGGTGTAAAGAAGTAGTGGAAGAAGATCTTGGAGAGACAGCGTGTTGGGATTGGAAAGGAGATCAAATCATGACATTTACAAACTTTTTAATGAGTCAACAATCAGCGCGTTTGTAAAGACGAAAATATTGCATTTGCTAGATCACTTAGAACGAATTGACGAAGACAGACTTTTGAAATGAGTCGCGTGGAAGATACCAGAGGTAAAAAAAAGTGAGTTAGACCCAATAAACGGTGTAAAGAAGTAGTGGAAGAAGATCTTGGAGAGACAGCGTGTTGGGATTGGAAAGGAGATCAAATCATGACATTTACAAACTTTTTAATGAGTCAACAATCAGCGCGTTTGTAAAGACGAAAATATTGCATTTGCTAGATCACTTAGAACGAATTGACGAAGACAGACTTTTGAAAGGAGTCGCGTGGAAGATACCAGAGGTAAAAAAAAATTGAGTTAGACCCAATAAACGGTGTAAAGAAGTAGTGGAAGAAGATCTTGGAGAGACAGCGTGTTGGGATTGGAAAGGAGATCAAATCATGACATTTACAAACTTTTTAATGAGTCAACAATCAGCGCGTTTGTAAAGACGAAAATATTGCATTTGCTAGATCACTTAGAACGAATTGACGAAGACAGACTTTTGAAAGGAGTCGCGTGGAAGATACCAGAGGTAAAAAAAAAGTGAGTTAGACCCAAAAAACGGTGTAAAGAAGTAGTGGAAGAAGATCTTGGAGAGACAGCGTGTTGGGATTGGAAAGGAGATCAAATCATGACATTTACAAACTTTTTAATGAGTCAACAATCAGCGCGTTTGTAAAGACGAAAATATTGCATTTGCTAGATCACTTAGAACGAATTGACGAAGACAGACTTTTGAAAGGAGTCGCGTGGAAGATACCAGAGGTAAAAAAAAAGTGAGTTAGACCCAAAAAACGGTGTAAAGAAGTAGTGGAAGAAGATCTTGGAGAGACAGCGTGTTGGGATTGGAAAGGAGATCAAATCATGACATTTACAAACTTTTTAATGAGTCAACAATCAGCGCGTTTGTAAAGACGAAAATATTGCATTTGCTAGATCACTTAGAACGAATTGACGAAGACAGACTTTTGAAAGGAGTCGCGTGGAAGATACCAGAGGTAAAAAAAAATTGAGTTAGACCCAATAAACGGTGTAAAGAAGTAGTGGAAGAAGATCTTGGAGAGACAGCGTGTTGGGATTGGAAAGGAGATCAAATCATGACATTTACAAACTTTTTAATGAGTCAACAATCAGCGCGTTTGTAAAGACGAAAATATTGCATTTGCTAGATCACTTAGAACGAATTGACGAAGACAGACTTTTGAAATGAGTCGCGTGGAAGATACCGAGGTAAAAAAAAATTGAGTTAGACCCAATAAACGGTGTAAAGAAGTAGTGGAAGAAGACCTTGCAGAGAGAAACATCTAGAGCTGGAGAGAAAAAGCAAAAAAACGAAAATAGTGGAGAGAAATTACAATACTGTGGATCTAAATGGTCTGCATAGAAATAACTTTCAATTAAACAATAATTATGAACTATTTTTGCTAAAGGCATCTCTATTACGAATTACCTCTCATAATTCTTTTGAAAACCTATGGAAATTGCAGTGTTGCCAACCGTTATTTTCCCATGACTTGGGGAAATTTATGAATCGTTATATAAAGCATTGCGACGTTGTAAACGTCAGAATTTTTGTTTCAGTTCAACAGCCAGCGACCTCATATCAAGAAGAGGAGTGTTTTCTAGACGATATTACGGATCTGTAGAGCAGGTAAACGTCTCGTATAGCAATTTGATGATAAAAATTTATTAATGAAATGTTTTCAGCTACAACAGCCCGAAGTTGACGGGCAAGAGCACTGTAGACGATTTAGGATAGAAAATGGGGATTCTCCAGGCGAAAAAGACGAAGTAAGTTCCATTTACGATATAGCGGTAAATATTTTGATTCCTCCGGGGCCAAAGTATAAACCATATAAATTACAACGCAATTTGAGAAACGTATTTACGAAATACCCGACACACTTCCGTAAAAATACCTTTCAATTTTTTAATTTTTGGACGCCCGGTATATATTAAACACCATTACAAATTCTCGATAACCTAAAGATGTGTTAGAATGGTAAAACTAATATTTTTTCGACGTATAATTTCACGAAGTAATTTCATCGCGTCGCGTGGGAGATAAAAATTTCGTACCGAACGATTTTCCGAAAAAAAAAAAAACTTACGTCCACATATTCTATGCATACATGTATATATTTTAGTAAGAAAACGTAAAGGAATTCATGATTTTCAGATGTTCGGATCACCGAGCACTCCGGTTCTCGAAAATCCGGAATATCAAACAAGATGGTACTTCAAATATTTTTTGGGAAAATGTAAGTCTAAATAAATTTCATAATAGATATTCATCGTACGCGAAATACGACGGACCAAAAGCTGTTAACCAACTTGGATGTTATGTCAAAATATAACGTACATCGAATTTGTTGTTTTATAGTCCAGTCATCTGTAGCCAAATTAAGTGAATATTGTAGATTTATTACTATCAAAATTAATAAATGTCAATTTTCTTCTTCTCCATCTTCTTCTTCAAGCTTCTCTTCTTCTTTTTCAACGACATTTGTCGTAAAACAGTCATTGTAGTTTCCAGGAATTCGCGATTGAAATATTGGTGAATTGCAGGTAGATACTAAATACTTAATTTAATCTAAAAGTTAACGAAAAATGATAATTATATATATATATATATATAGCAATTAATTATAATGTGAATTTGATCGGGATTACCAGTTGATAATTCTCTGACCGCGCGCTTAACGCCCTATATCTCGAAAACAGTTCGAGGTATAAAAAAATGTTGTTTACAAAAGTTGTAGATAATTAAATTTTCTACAATATCGATAAGGGGTACAAGTGGCGTAAAACCTATAGAAAACGAGATATTTTAAAAAAAAAATCGTTTTTTGTGACGCCCAATTTTTAACGTGGTAATTCCGAGTTCGACTGCCTATAATGACTGGACTATTAATATTTTACAGGACAGGCGTAAGCTAAATAATTAAAGCAACTGAATGTATATTTAAGTAAATATTTAAACGAGAATTTCATTATGCAATCAGCCTTATTTTCTTACCCGACAACTTTTTAATTAGCTTCTTTTATCAATAAAAACGAAGTTTTGTAAATATTTGAGAATAAAATGTACCTTGATTTAGAAATTAGAAATATACGGTGTTATTTGAAAAGATGAATAAAAAATAACGTAATTTATTGTTTAAAAATTATAAATTCTTATTTTTTGTTGTTACATATTTATTTACAGTACATCAAAATTACGTTGGACTGGATAACGACAAATCACCTTTTTTTCTTAGTATAGTTCTAAATGAAGATACCAATACCTGCGTGCCTCTATGTCGAGCAATTTTATTCAAAAAAACCGTAAGTTTCAAATTGTTAATTTACAATATTTAAAAGTGTGTAAGGGGACGTCAATTATTTATTTACGTCGCTTTTGAGACCGTGCAAAAGTCTTCTTGGACTAAAATTTTTAAAAACGTAATTAATGAACCCCCCCTAACGAATCAAGAACAAAAACTGCTTATTTCTTTAATTCCTTATTTTGTTTTTATACGTTTATGTTCCTAAATGTTCTCGATTTTAGGTCTGTTCTGTTTCAAAATTAGTTTCTTTGAGTCTTTATTCAAATTTGATATTAAAACCAACAATTTGCTTATTTATATTAATCAATATCAAAATATAGAATTGAATTCACGTTTTTACATATTTCGTGGTTACGTTAACGAAGTTTTAATTTTTTTATCGTATCGATGATCTTTTAGTCTATTTTCTAAATACTGTGATGTCTGCCCTATGTAGACAGAGTTTGCGGCGGTACATCAAAAATCGCGTTTTTAAACGAATTTTAACTTTTTTAAGGCAATATCATATCTTCAAAGTTGGGTAACAACACTTCGTTGTTACAAATAATAAAACAAGCGGTTCCGAAAGTTATAAAATAGAAGTTGTAGAACTACATCGACGCGATATTCGTTAACGATGAATATTTTTAGGGGACGCAGAAAATATCGTTGCCGATATCGCAACAGAAAGTTTTAACGGTTAAACAGATACTATCGAATTTTCCGAATATCGATAAAATCGATAAAGGTCCGAAAGAAATATTTTCACCTGATATTCAAAAAGATTTATTACTTCTAGAGGAACAAGAGGGTTCGGTCAATTTCAAATTCGGTGTTATTTATATGAAACAAGGTCAAAATAGCGACGACGAAATTTTGAGCAATGGTAAAAACTCGTCGACCCTTCTTAGAATAAATCTTTAATTATTTTCCATTTTAGAATATGGAAGTTATAGGTTCGAACAATTTTTATCGTTATTGGGAGATAAAATCAAATTGAAAGGATGGGATAAATATAGGGGAGGATTGGACATTAAAGGTAAAAATTTGTTAAAGGTTAAAAATTTATTATCGTATCTTCTTCTTTTCAACATTTTAGGTGACATGACCGGAAAATTTTCCGTCTACACTATATACGAGGGTCACGAGATTATGTTCCATGTATCGACGTTATTGCCCTATTCTCGCGACAACCGAC
The DNA here is from genome assembly GCF_026250575.1 of Diorhabda carinulata. Lineage (NCBI taxonomy): Eukaryota > Metazoa > Arthropoda > Insecta > Coleoptera > Chrysomelidae > Diorhabda > Diorhabda carinulata. The sequence goes on from NC_079468.1 coordinate 158,323, forward strand.
AGCAAGTTGAAAGGAAACGACATATCGGAAATGACATCGTTAACATCGTCTTCATAGATGGCGAATGGGAATCGTCGGAAACGGCGCATTCCCAATTCAACCCGACTTGTATCAAATCGCAATTTACACGTATCCTTTTTATCGATCGTCCTAAAACTCAAACGCATTTCGAAAAGGCGTACGTCGATTGTTCCGCGAACTCTATTTTGTTTTTTTTTGACATTGAATGAACTCGACATGTGTCAACTCCAAAAAAAAAACAAATCGTCCAAAACCTATGTCCTTTCACCGTCTGTTTAGTACGTATTTGGAAGGAAATAATAATCAAACTACGGAGTATGCCCCAAATATTCATTCCGTAGAGAAAACAGTTGTCGTAGGATTTGATTAAACACGCGATTAAATTTAATCAGGGGTTCTATTCATGTCACGCCGTTCCGATGTGGAGAAAACGGTTTAAATGGCACACGCCATCTACAGTGACGATTGGTTAATATTAAATTTCATCAATTCGAGCGCTTGAAAAATTCCGACAGGTGTTTCGCTTATTAATTACGGTAGAATAGAATAGAAAATTTGGAAATTAGTTCAAAACTATAACTTAGCATCTATTTCACCCCAAAATTATATTATTTTATAAAAAAATATGTTTTTTACGTTAGTATTTTGAGTTTTTAGAAATTAATTTGAAATTTACCGCGAAAAAGGCAAAGACTGTCATGGCGTCTTTAATTATGTCACAACAGCTGTGTTTGTTTACGACAGTCAATTGTTCAATTTTTCAATAAATAATGAATTACTCGTATTATAAATACTGTATAGTGCCTCAATGTGATAAAAAACGCCAGACAAATTATTCATATACGTTCCAAACAATAAAGAAATACGAAAAAAGTGTTTAAAAATGGCAAGTAGGAAAGATGCTGTTACGAATTATTTCTGTGAAGATCATTTTGATGTAAGTACCAAAAAAAAACTTGATGTATCTATTTATAAATGTGCAAAATCTACCATAGTATACCACACATAACATATAAAATGTTATAACTTAATTAAGTTAAAGTTATTGAAACTTTGTATTCCCTAACCTCAAAATCAATTAAGAATTTTCATTTTACAGTGGGTAAATACGACTCTCTGACTGGTAACTACTAATTAAATAAGACTTTGTTTCTTTTTCATATAATACTTACATATATAAGCTCTAACACTGCGGGCTTTTGATGAACAAAAGTATGTATTCGATGCAAAACATTTGTCAAGTATAAATGCGTCAATTTTGGGTAAATTGTTTTGTTAAATTTTGATTCCATAGTAAATTATACCTGTCTTTCAAGATTAAACTAATAACAAACTTTATTAATTTAACAATAATTGCTGAAAACTGGAAATAACCTGGTAAATTTATACGAAAATGTCAGCTACAACAAGTATTTTCCAAAAATACTATTAATCTTTTATTATTTTTGTAGAAAAGTTGTTTTTTTTATTTACTAATTATCATGGTTAATCATTAGAAACTCACAGTCATCCGATTTATTATTAGTAGAAACAAGCCTATTGCACTTGAAACTCATTCGTATGACATAATAATCATAGGAAAGTTTATTGAGTACAGGGACGTCTTTATGCAATATGTTCATAATTATTCTTGAAACTAAAAGTTTATTATGTGAATGAATCACGTTTTTTTTTTTGGAAAAATTAGTTTATTTATTTGTTTTGTAGCCTTTACTTCTGACATATCTTTTTGTTGTCTTATAATTCTCTTCATTTTCATCGGTTATTGAAATGTAAGGATTCCTGTCAAATGAAGGATACAAAGTTAAATTGCTTTATTACAGAGTTGGAAATACAGAAAATATTTAAACGCGTTTCTCATTAAAACAGCCTAAACGGTAATCAACAATAACTCTAAGGGCAGGCTTCAGGTATTAGAATGAAATAGAAGTGTGAAAAATATGAAAATCAATCAGTAATATACGCAGTCGTTTTTCTTTTCACTTGTACATATAAGATATTATCTAGAATCACCTAGTTTTGTACGTAATTATGAACTTGTGTGCAGTCTTGGAAATCTTCTTCAAAGCAGATCTTTTTCTAACCTTTCAAAGAAATATGAACAAGAGCTTTTGGTCAGGTACTAGATAGAGAATTGTCCCCATAGGCCTCTTGTAACAATTTATAGCACTCAGTCGGTGGTTTCTTCAATTTAACGAGAAATTTAAATTTTGAGAAACGTTCGTTTCAAACAGCTACTGCACAAATGTTGTAATAGTGGCGAAAACGTGTTTCGGGACGTGCATAGACAAGTTATCTAGATACCCAAAGCATTAGGACACCCTCTAGACGCACAGTTATGTAATAGCCAGTACTCGTAGATGATTTAGAGTCCACAGTAGTAAGTCGGGGCTTAGGATAGGTAATCAAAAGGTCTGTCGGTTTGAAACTATTTAATCCTATATCTGTATCTCTCACTGCATCGTTATACTTCACTTGTAATGGTGGTGTATGTCTCTTTCTAGATTTGACTGGGAAACAGAACCCCAAAGATGTATTCCGTATGTCCAAATGGGTTTTATGTCGATTTTATATATTAGAATTTTATTTTGTAATGACAGCTACGATTTTCTACCAATTTTTCTACGTTAGTATCTTATCTAGGTGTACGTTAGGTATTGTGTGAGCTGTCAGTTATTCAGTTCGACTGATTTCATGTAATATATTGAGATTCGTATTGTTTGGTCGGCAAGTCCGAGGGAAACGCTTCCTTGGGATACTCTGGACTCAATACGTTGTATATATTTCCTTGACAATATATTTCTAGACATATTCGCGGTGGTAACAATGGACAACGATAGTCAGTACCGTCTGTCCGTATTTTCGGACGAATCGGTACCGTTATTTGGGCCGGGCCTACCCTGTCCGCCCATTTTCAACGACCCCTACCTTTTCAGGGAGTTTCTACTAGTAAAGCTAATAAACGGTGAGAAGGCTACATTCGAAACACCCACGTTCGCCAGAAAGAGACAGCGAACTCTGGATATGCTTATCAAGGATTTGTATTCAGAACATATGATCGATGGAAGGATGGTAAGCGTAGTATTATTCATACGTATCCATTGTGTACAATGGATATTTTTTAACGTTTAGTTGGTTTAGAATAACACATTTTTTAACATTACTCAAAAATAATTAGTTTATTCATTGATACACAATGATATTGTTAATAATATTTTTAAAATTTGTCTATACTTTTACACAACTTGTATATAGGTACTCGTTTTACCCCTCTTGTCAAATAAAATCATCTTTTGTTGTATCAGAAAGGAAACTTCGGAGTCTGAACGTAAACTGTTTACTTTCGGTCCTAATTTATAACAATTTTCTCATATTATCACGAATCGCTTTGAAAAATTGTACTCACCAATAGTTATTTTTATGCCAAGGACTAAAACTGCTACTTTGTAGTATTTCATCATCCGCGTACAAAACGACGTATAAAATTCAAAACTTTTTCAAAATAGTTAATTATAAACATTTTATTTATTTAACATTATATAATGTACTTAATGCGATGTCAATATTAATTTATTAATTATTCGTAACAAGTAATGTTGATAGTACCTCCAATATACCAAAATACCAACAATTATTAATATTTATTGGATTGTTTACGGTGAAGGTTATGCAAAATCATCGAAATGAAACTGTCAACTGTCAACTGTTAAAGTTGTCTACTCCGGAGCGTTCCGAAAGTGTTTTGCAGTACGGAACTGTCACTTTCATTACATGGAACACTCAAAACGCAACTAAATGAATACAGAACGAAATATATATTTCGTTGAAACAAAATAGATGAAATCAAATGAAAATGCAATATGTCGATATAACTTTCGCGTTTTGGTTTAATGTACAGGAAAAACATGTCTACAAAAAATAATTCTATAGAAAATTCATCGCGGTTCTTTTCGTTCTCGATTTCGTCGTTTATTTGCTCGAGAATGGTGTCTCTTTCTTCTTCTTTTTCTGTTATCTTGTCACGGAAATTGCGATCTATCACCACAGTTCATGTACGCAACTGTCTTTCTGCATCCTCAAACTTTTCGACAACCAATTTCTTGCATTTGAAAGAAATAAGTTTCAACAAGTTTTCCGGAGCAGGAACCAGTTCTTGTCTTTTTTCCATCCCTATAAATTGTTCTACATTTTGTTCTTTCCCATTTAGCGATAACTTCTGAATCACCGTTTGGATTATTAAATATTTCGATAACCTCGTTTAAATCAAAGTTGTTTCGGAGTAGTTTGATAAATTTCGATGTGGTATCGCAACCACTAAAGGCAAGCAAATTTTTTTCTTTTCCTGGTATATGTACAGTCAAAAGAACGATTACTATCAACGTATCTCCATCTTCGGTGGTTTGTTTAACCACTAAGTGTTCAGCTTCAAATTTTGTCTTCAACATTCCAATGAGGCGGTTCTTGTTCGGATCATTACCCAGGAATTTACTTTGCGATACGGTTGGCGTCATTTTTTTGTTTGTCTACTGAAGCAATTTTTGGTGATATTGAGGATCGTTCCACATATTTGGTACTACATCTTCTGGATATCCGTGGAATAAGATATAGGACGTATTTATATTGCAAAAAGATTCGCCCTGTTGCCAAACGATTCGTTGTAATAAGTAAAATATCCTCCATCGATTATGTAAATCGTATTTTAAAAATTTTCATATGTTATAATTCACAAATATGAGCGGTTTAAATTAAATATTGAGTATTAGAGTATTAGCGGCTCTCGTACGCCGAAAGTATCGATTTTAGGAAAAAAAAGGTTATGACATAAATTGTAGGAGATTTTTTTTACAATTTTTTTGTATAGATATGTTTTTTCTGTAAAATGCGTCGTAAAGGAGTTATTATTAAAAAACAGTTTTTAGACGCCATTTTTTCAATGTGGCGACGCGAGCGGCGTAGATACGGAATGGAAAATTTTATATTCGGAAAAAGCACGTCAAAATCTATAAAACTACCAATTTTCAATAACTTTCCAAACAAATTACTAATGAGAAAAATTGATTTTTTGTCTATCATCAATACTAGTTAGTTTTGTTAATACTTTTGCTGTCCAAAAATTACTAAAATTCATCACGTGATATATCCGTACTAAACATAAACGTTTGTTAAATTTCGGAACTTGAAACAATTGGAATATAAATATTTATAAATATAGAATTAGATTTATTACTTACATACCGATCGATACATTCGATTGTTTAGTTAACAAAAACAATGACACATCTATCGAATTACAAGCATAAAAAAATCTATTTAAGTAAAAGGTGAGAAATTTCAAGATTATCAATAATTTTTTTAATTAGTTTTTTTAACGGATAATCTACGTTCTACAATAACAACCCCCGTTTATACGAGTGTTTCACGCTAGTCTTTTATGTCAATAGCATGGAAATGAATCCTTTCCATTCTTTTCTATTTTTTTGCTTTCGTTTTCCAGTCCTCAATTCATCCCATTCTTAGATCTTCCACCTCCACCTCTTCACATCACATCTTTTCCTTGGTCTTCTTTTTTTCTTGTTCCTTATTCCTCCTTGTTCTATGTTCATCATTTTTTTTGTTTCTCCAAAATCTATATTTGACCCAACCATTCTATTCTTTTGGATTTTATTATTTTGCTTAGTTCTGCTTCTCCAAATAGATTCGTAATTTCATTATTTGTCCTCCTCATCCATAAATCTTCCTCCTTTTTACTGCTTCCTATTTTTCTTTCCCATATAATCAAACTTCTTTTTCTCTTCTTTGTTAAGAAACCAAGTTTCACCTCTTTCCTTCGTCATCGTCGCTTCCAGATTTTTTCCTGCGTCATCGTCGTCGTCCTTGATAACCTTCCCAAGATATACATAATTTTGAACTTGTTCCAAGTTCATTCTTCGTTCAGTTGTATTGACAAACTTCTCATCGTTATTTTCGTTTGTGGTGTTGTTATTATCAACAATTTCGGTTTATTTTCGTGCCTGCCATTTCCATGAAGGCTCCGCGGGTTTCTTCAAGTTCGTTTTCCGATGTTGAAAGGATTACTACATAGTCTACGTATACCAGTAGTTGCGTTGTTTTTGTTTTAAGTGTCCCTGTTCTGTTCAAACCGATTCGAGGTACTATCCATTCTAATACTATACAGGGTGTCTCACGACTAGGCAAAACTATATGTATATGGCAAAATACTCATAATAAAATCATGAAAATTTCCAAGTTTGGGTTTTCGGATACGATCTTTTTAACTAAAATATTTTTAAAGATGGCCGACTTCCGGTTCTACCGGAAGTTGATTGCAACTTTGTTATTTCAAATAAAACACACTGTACATTAATACATTTTTGACCGTTGCAGATCATTCTAAATTATTTTTTCACGAGGATATCCTTAAGGATATGAAAATGGTTTTTGTTCGGTTGCTTTTAGTAAGGTCAGACGTATTTGAATCTATGTTAGGAATTTTTCATTTTATACAGGGTGTGTATAAAAAGTATTCAAAATTTAACTTCATAAATATCAAATTTCTCTATTTTTTTAAATAGAACCACCCGGTTTTTTCTATTTTAATGCATTCGGGGGTAAAAAAGAAGGCATAATAAGTCATGTATACTTTCCTATACCTAAACCTTACCGTTAACCATATATTAAATGTTTTCTAAATTTTTAGAGAAGCAGGTGTAGTCTAAATTTTATTTTGACCCGTTGATACAAGCACTAAGAAATAAAAAAGTATTTTTAGAACCGGAAGTTGGCCATCTTTGAAAATATTTTAGTTAAAAATATCGTATCCGAAAACCTAAACGTAAAAATTTTCATAATTTTAGTATATATATACAAATAGTTTTAACTCATCTTGGGACACCCTGTATTTAACAGCGGATAAAGGATCTCCCTGTTTTAGTCCTGGGTTAGTCTGGAAACATCTTTGATTTACCTTAATCTTCGTTTTTTTTTTTTAAATTTTCGTAAGATTTATAAGCTTTTTTGAAATACTAAAATCGTTGGAATCATTTCTGATTTGTCTTTGTCAAAATTTTGTATCTGTAGTTTTTGTATTAAATTTTTTTTTGAATATCGGTATTATTATTGTCATTATTTACGATACATCTATCGAATTACACGCGTAGTTATTTAATATTCCAGGCTATGTTGAATCGTCGAGCATTTTCCGACGTTTTGGCCGACACTCCACGCCATTCTAGACTCAAGGAAGATTCGCGTCAAATAGAATTCGTTCGGATAGGTCAAGCTCTAAAATTGGAAGCTATAGTTCGAGGCGACGCCCCGACTAGTTTAGCTTCTGCAAGTTGTAGTACGGGTACTGTTTTTAAAAAATCGCCGTGGGAAGCGAACTGTTTTTATCCAGTATTTCCGGTTCAATCGATAATTTGCGCGGATTCGTGGGGCGATAACAGACTCGTAATAGGAACTGAAGAAGGAGTTTACGTAGTTACAGGTAATATTAAACGGATTAATCGAAAAGAGCGAGTACGTAATTCGAATTTGTAGATGGTAGTTTTCATCGTTTGATATTCGATAAAACGTTACAAGTTCGGCAACTTAGCGTGGTTGAACCTCATGGTATATTTTTGATGCGCGGAGGGCATAGTAATAAAGAAGGGAAAATATACGTTTTTCGTTTGTCTCAAATTGAAGAATTGGCCGAAGCTAAATCTCGTTTGGACGTTAAAGAACATCGATTGGAAAAAACTAGAGGAACGAATTTATATTCATTATCAAGACCAGGTAATCGAACAAAATTTTATTTGAAAAATTTGTTGAATTTCGCCTTTTCGTATTTATAATTATGTAGGTGACGAATTTTTCCGTGTGTTATTTAAGGAATAAAAAATAAATAAAACGCTTCGTACAAAAATAACATGGAAAGACAAAAATAGATACCGTCGTATAAAGGCACGTGTAATCAAAACGCTTTATTAGCGAATATAATCAAGGTTGACAACAAAAAGATAAATATAATAGTCCGGTCAAATTAGACCTAAAAGCTACATAAATTCCCATCAAGTTGAAAACAATGAGTGTTTTTCGCGATTATCGATAAAACGGTGAGTTTTAGCATAAAAATACCTCAGACAAAAATTGTACATCAAAAAATTATCTATAAAAAACGTATCAATACTTTTTTTCCTACGAGCCACCGTTTCTGAGATATAACGATTCAAAAAGTTGTAAAAGTTTCAGATTTACTGTCGTATTTAATGGCTGTACGAGATGCAGAACAACATCACCGAACTTTAGCAGCATCTTCGTCGACAGTTCCAACCAGTCAACAGAAATTTCTTATAAAGTCTCGTAACTCTTACAATTTTTTTAAATCATTATATCTCAGAAACGATGGCTCGTAGGAAAAAAAGTATTGATACGTTTTTTATAGATAATTTTATGATCTATAATTTTTGTCTAAGGTATTTTCATGATAAAACTTATCGTTTTGTTGAAAATTGCGAAAAACTCATTTTTTTGACGTGCGGAATATTCAAATTCAATTCAAATGTATTTTAAACAATTTCCCTCAGAAATTTTTGAATGATTATATCTCAGAATACAGTTTTTTCTACGATCCACCGTTTCTGAGATATAATGATTCAATAAGTTCAGAGGGAAATTGTTTAAAACACATTTGAATCGAATTTGAATATTCCGCACGTCAAAAAAATGAGTTTTTCGCAATTTTCAGCGAAATGGTGAGTTTTATCATAAAAATAACTCAGAAAAAAATTATAGATCATAAAATTATCTACAAAAAACGTATCAATACTTTTTTTCCTACGAGCCACCGTTTCTGAGATATAACGATTCAAAAAGTTGTAAAAGTTTCAGATTTACTGTCGTATTTAATGGCTGTACGAGATGCAGAACAACATCACCGAACTTTAGCAGCATCTTCGTCGACAGTTCCAACCAGTCAACAGAAATTTCTTATAAAGTCTCGTAACTCTTACAATTTTTTTAAATCATTATATCTCAGAAACAGTGGCTCTTAGAAAAAAAAGTAATAAAATGTGTTTTGTAGATAATTTTATGATCTATAATTTTTTTCTGAGTTATTTTTATGATAAAACTCACCATTTCGCTGAAAATTGCGAAAAACCAATTTTTTTCACGTTCGGAATATTCAAATTCGATTCAAATGTGTTTTAAACAATTTCCCTCAGAAATTTTTGAATGATTATATCTCAGAATACAGTTTTTTCTACGATCCACCGTTTCTGAGATATAATGATTCAATAAGTTCAGAGGGAAATTGTTTAAAACACATTTGAATCGAATTTGAATATTCCGAACGTGAAAAAAATTAGTTTTTCGCAATTTTCAGCGAAACGGTGAGTTTTATCATAAAAATACCTTAAACCAAAATTGTAGATCGTAAAATTATCTACAAAAAACGTATCAATACTTTTTTTCCTAGGAGTCACCGTTTCTGAGATATAACGATTCAAAAAGTTGTAAAAAGTGAAAGCATTCAAGACTTTTACAACTTTTTGAATCATTATATCTCAGAAACAGTGGCTCTTAGAAAAAAAAGTAATAAAATGTGTTTTGTAGATAATTTTATGATCTATAATTTTTTTCTGAGTTATTTTTATGATAAAACTCACCATTTCGCTGAAAATTGCGAAAAACTAATTTTTTTCACGTTCGGAATATTCAAATTCGATTCAAATGTGTTTTAAACAATTTCCCTCAGAAATTTTTGAATCATTATATCTCAGAAACGGTGGCTCATAGAAAAATAATATTAATACGTTTTTTTCTACGAGCCACCTTTTCTGAGATATAATCATTCAAAAAGTTGTAAAAGTTCTGAGAGAAATTGTTTAAAATGCATTTGAATTAAATTTGAATATTCCGCACGTCAAAAAAATGAGTTTTTCGCAATTTTTAGCAAAAATACCTCAGACGAAAATTGTAGATCATAAAATTATCTACAAAAAACGACGTGTGTAACTTTTTTTCCTACGAGCCACTGTTTCTGAGATATAACGATTCAAAAAGTTGTTCTGCAGCTTTGATATTTCTCGTGCAATCATTAAATACGACAGTGAATCTGAAACATTTTACAACTTTTTGAATCGTTATATCTCAGAAACGATTGGGAACATTCAAATTCAATTCAAATGTATTTTAAACGAATTATTAAATTGAAAATTTATGTCTAAATTGACCGGATTATAAGAAGCGTTTGCTTTTATAAAAATCTCGAATGTTAGTTTTCCATTGTTTTTATCTCGTTATATTCCGTCTCCATTCATCTATACATGAATTTAATTAGATCTTAACGAGAAACAACCATCGAGATTAATAAGTAGTAGAGAATTGATTGGCTGGGAGATGGAGGTGATAAACAGCAAATCCTCTTGTTTGCTATAAGTCTACGGAATCATCGTATTGCGTTTAAATTCCATCTAGTTCACTCTAGTTTCACACTCGATATTTGATAACTGATAAGCAACTGATTTAATCAATTCGATATACGTTCACTAGAACAATTAGATGGTTTGAACCAATCGAATGGGTAAGAACCGAAAATTAAAAGTCAAAGTTATATAATTTCTCCTAAATGCTGTATTTTTTCGAAAAAAAAAATGTCACTTAAAACCTCTTCGGTGACAAGAGTTTAATTAAATTCACCAAGTTTGAATATGCTATTTTCAATCATCCAAAATCGAGAAATTATTGTTGTTTTTTTGGAAATTTATTATCTTAACAGTAGTAGTTTGAACAAAAAAAACATAAACAATTTGTCAATGTTTCTATTTTTGTTTCGACCACCCAAATTGTTCGTTTTTCGACACTTGGTGCTAAATTTTTAAATGTAACTGTATAATTGTAAATATTTAGTTGCTTTTATGAAAAAATATCACAAAAAGTCAAGCTAATGTCCCGAAGTTTGGAAATATTTTAATTATCTCTCGTAGGGTTCATACAATGTTGAAATTTTACATTCAAACTCTCGCATCCGGAGTAATTTTCCGTACCGTGTTTCATGACCTACTTTCTTTAGTCCTTTAACAGTATCCTTTCATTAGAGTTATCTTTATATTCGTTTCCTGTCGATTAAAAGTGCCTCAATCATTAAGGTTTCTACATATTTTCGCGAATTGAGAATAGACCCGCTACTATAAATACCATAACCGCAATCCTGGTTTTCCAATACATAAACATGTCTAGTATTAAAGAGCTATTGTTTTAGGTGGATCGAAGTTAAGAATGTGCGTAGTTATAGGAAAGAAACTTCAAATGTTTCAATGGAAGCATTCGGCAGCGTGGACAGCTTGGTGTCCTTCAAGTGATACAGATACCGTAGAAGGATTCACGTTTTTGTGGGTGAGCCTCGTATAGAAAATAATAAAACAATTCTTTATCAATTAACGAAATTCGCTTTTCAGGAAATAAGTTTAAACGAAACCCCTACAATGGTAACGATCCTAGACAGCGGTTGGAGTCCGAGTTCACCGACCCACGGAGACACCCTTGTTTGTGTCGGATACAAAAATCACTGGGATATCGTTAATGGCAGAAGCGGACTAGCGCAACATTTACATACCGTCGAAAGTGCCAAAGCGAATTTAGTAGCCGCTCTAGATTTATACGAGGATCAAGAAGTACAACTACTTTTATGTTATAATCGTAAGTTGTACATAAAATAAAAACACACAATTATACACTTATATTATACATTCATGTTCTAATAAAATACCAATTAATTACTTTTAATTGTCGAATAAATGTTTACCGTTTCTTCAACCTAATTGATTTAAATCCGAACTAACTAATAAGTATTTGTCACTATATATTTACTGTTGGTAACACTATGAAAGATGCCTATTTAGCAATCGTCCATGTATTGAATAAGGACAGAAATAAAACGTTCTTCTATTGACAGTTTCCTATGTTCTGTGTTTGTAACAAGGATGTGTGCTTAATTTTATATTTGCACGTGTTTTGTTGAGGTTTGGGGCGAACGTAATATATACCAATTAATTACTTTTAATTGTCGAATAAATGTTTACCTTTTCTTCAACCTAGTTGATTTAAATCCGAACTAACTAATAAGTATTTGTCACTATATATTTACTGTTGGTAACACTATGAAAGATGTCTATATACCAATCGTCCATGTATTGAATAAAGACAAAAATAAAACGTTCTTCTATTGACAGTTTCCTATGTTCTGTGTTTGTAACAAGGATGTGTGCTTAATTTTATATTTGCACGTGTTTTGTTGAGGTTTGGGGCGAACGTAATATATACCAATTAATTACTTTTAATTGTCGAATAAATGTTTACCGTTTCTTCAACCTAGTTGATTTAAATCCGAACTAACTAATAAGTATTTGTCACTATATATTTACTGTTGGTAACACTATGAAAGATGTCTATATACCAATCGTCCATGTATTGAATAAAGACAGAAATAAAACGTTCTTCTATTGACAGTTTCCTATGTTCTGTGTTTGTAACAAGGATGTGTGCTTAATTTTATATTTGCACGTGTTTTGTTGAGGTTTGGGGCGAACGTAATATATACCAATTAATTACTTTTAATTGTCGAATAAATGTTTACCGTTTCTTCAACCTAGTTGATTTAAATCCGAACTAACTAATAAGTATTTGTCACTATATATTTACTGTTGGTAACACTATGAAAGATGTCTATATACCAATCGTCCATGTATTGAATAAAGACAGAAATAAAACGTTCTTCTAATGACAGTTTCCTATGTTCTGTGTTTGTAACAAGGATGTGTGCTTAATTTTATATTTGCACGTGTTTTGTTGAGGTTTGGGGCGAACGTAATATATACCAATTAATTACTTTTAATTGTCGAATAAATGTTTACCGTTTCTTCAACCTAGTTGATTTAAATCCGAACTAACTAATAAGTATTTGTCACTATATATTTACTGTTGGTAACACTATGAAAGATGTCTATATACCAATCGTCCATGTATTGAATAAAGACAGAAATAAAACGTTCTTCTATTGACAGTTTCTTATATTCTGTGTTTGTAACAACAATCTGTGCTTAATTATATTTGCACGTGTTTTGTTGAGGTAATATTTCCTCAATCAATTCTTCATCAAACAAATCTTCTAAATCTCGAAAAGCATCCATATTTAATTATTTGTATGACGAATATTTTCAAAAATCAACTAATCAAATATAGGTATAATAAACAAACTATCCTAACCTAAGTTATTTGGCAAATAACTCGTTTTAATCGGAGGTTTACTTTATTAGAAGGTAAATAATAGTTAGAATGGAAGTGAAAAAAACCGGCCTTAATATTTATGATGTATTAAATTTTCAGACACGTGTCATTTTCAAAAAATTAATGAAGCGAGCGCATCGAATACAAATTTCGATTTCCATTGGAACTCCGTTCCGTCAGATGTAGGTGAGTTGAAATAAAATGTTCACGTACTAATAACATCACATAATCTATTCTTAAATTACATTTTAATGTAAAGTATCGGTATTTTAAGTGCTTTTAAAGCATTCCATCAAGTCATTTCGTGCGACTGGAATTGAAAATGAAAACTCGACTTTAAAACAAAAAAAATATACCAATGATAAGTAATTTATTATGAATTCTATTGTAAATATTCATTGTATTATATAAGTATGAATTAATTCTTAAAAATATACTGAAATAGTAAATGCTTGTAGCCAAAACTTGAAAAGGGTTGTGATGCTATACACAAACGTCGTTATTTTTTTTAGATAAAAATATCGATGAAAGATTATTTATAATAAATAAAATTTGTTTTAGTTTGTGCTTTTCCATACCTTATTGCTTTCACGCAAAATTCTATGGAAATCCGTTTGATAGTCAACGGAAATCTAATACATACAATGACAATGCCTAAACTACAATTAATCGCCTCAAAAAATGACATTTTCTTCGCAACTACTGCTCCGGAATTTTTCCCTAACAAAACCGACCGATTGTTCGTGGACGTGAGGCAACAAGATTTTCAGAAACATTCGCCACCTGCCAGTCCTAACGGTAAGTTTCCCAAAAAAACGTGTTTTTTATAAAAAACAAGTTTTTTCTTCTCTTTTTTTGTAGCTTCTCCGGAAATAAAACCGCTTCGAATTTATCGAATACCTATTCATTCATTGCACAGAAACGACCAATGTGTAAGTAATTGCTCACCGCCGACATGGAAATCGACCGAATCGAAATTAACCGTTCCCGGAGAACCCCGTGTTTCCAGAAGTGCTACTAGCTCACCTATTCCTCCAAAAGGGAAAATCTTACAAGGAACTATCAAATGATCCCGTCTCTTATTCATGAACACTTCCAGTGTTTAGTTTACTTACCGAGATTTTTATCGCTAAACTTATTAAATAATCAAACAACTAAATTAAAAATATCTCGAAGAGCAATCTCAGTATCAGAATAATTTAATTATCGAATCGCCCATCAATATAAAGGTAGCAAGCAGTTTAAACATTATTTTTTATAGATAAAATAATCCAAAAAAAACTTTATTCGTTCTTTTCTTTGTAATTTTTCTGTCCATTAAAACATTTTTAGAATATACTCTCCAAATAAACTAAAACATAAAATTCGGTTGATTAATAATCAAAATATCTCATGGTAGTTTGTATTAAAAGTAAATGATCTTAATTAATTTTCCGATTGAATTAACAAGATTCATTATTTTGATGTTTACAAAATGGCGATAGTTGTTTACTTAATTTGATCTTTATGCGTTTTACTTTTTGGAATGTTCTGGATTTTTCTTGAGAAATTCCGAGTCATATTTTGATTGTAACAAAAAATTCTAAATCATATATTCTGTTTTTACTAAGTTTGACAGAAAGTTGAATAACAAAATTATTTTTCACTGTACATAACCAGTTAATGGAGAAGACTTGTATATACATAAGTAGCGGAGGAAATATCAATTGAAATTACTCGTAATCGACATCGCATATCAAAAAAATCTTCACTCTCTTAAATAGGGTAGCGCAGAATGTGTGTCAAACACTTATGTCAAAATAACTGAGCAGAATTTAATGAATTGTCATTATTATTATATTGCGAACGGTTTTAATTTAAGTTTAAGATAACACAAATCGATAAAGATATTTAAATTAATTATTAGAGCTGCAATGGATCGTTTATTTTGCGCTACCTTTTATGATTTGATTCCATGTATTGGATGCATTCAGCGGACGTAGCGCTACCGCCATCTACCGGAAACGTGTTGAACATTCGCTGACAAGCCGTTTTCGATTTATGTAAATTGTTAGTTTCCGTATTTTTTGAACACAGTTCATTCGCCTAATTTACCTATACTAATACAACAGTTGCACAACGGCTTCGTCCTATGAATACAACCATTGACTCAACTGAATAAATACGTAGGTTTGTTTTCAATATTAAATCACATATTAATTTGTAGTTAACGCTAATAAATCTACCTCTAAAGTTGATGAAAATTTGTGATTATAACTATCTAGTCATGATGATTATTGTAATATAACCAAAAATTGTATCTATTACAAGTTTCTGCACTATTGAACTGAGAACTATTCAACATTGTTGTCAGATATTGAATTTTTCCGAAAGTATTGAGAAATAAATACAAAATTGTTTAATATTAAAAGAAATGAAACTTTCCTTAGGTGTAAATATTATGTAAATATTTGTACATGACTTAAATAAGGAATTCGATTTTAGCATGTCGAGACAATTGAAAATGAAATTTATCGCACATAGATTGTTTTATCGACATTTTAAAAATAATTCCGGGACAAAAATTCTCTATACCTGCTGTCTTTCTAGATGAGCCATTAAGTTCGGCTAAAACGGGTTAATGGACATTGTATATCTTTTGATCTACTCATAATAATTCAATAAAGTGATTACATCCTAATCATTTAGTATTATTTATGTATCCTAACCCCTTTAAATTAAAAAAAAAAGTAAACAAAACGTTACTGATGTTAGTCGGCGAATTGGACAATGTCAAAATTATTTGATGTCACTAGAGTGGTGTATTATATAACGAATGTTTCAATAATATAAATATAAAAAACGTCTGAGCTAAAGTCATCACTTAATTGAATTATGAAGGGTTGTTTGATCCGCTACCTTTTGCTGTATTACTTCTAATGTCCCAACCCTTTTTTTCTTATATAAACTACAAATTGTCCTACATCAACTGATTTTAGTTTTTCTTTACATGTTTATCGGTTCTGTGAATGACCCACAGCAATTCTTATTATGATTGCATTATCAGATTGCTGAATATTATCCTTTTTTAAACATTCCAATATATTTAAAATGACTAGCTGTGTTCGTATATCTAAATCTTGCAATTTCATTGGCCTTCATTCACCCATGATCTGTAAAACGGCATATTTCTATTTATTTAAAGAAATTTATGAAATAAATGAATCTCACTAAGCCACGCCACTGTTTATCACAGACTGTCTGGAAGAAATTGTGTACATACGCCTTCCGACAGTTTCGACTAATAGAAATAGATTTATGTTTACGAATCGATGTTTTCATTGGTAAACAGTGGAGATGATGAGTCCACGTGGACTGACGGTTTGTTAGATGTTGGAAGAACTAGATATAACTTTATAGTAATCGGATAAAAGGACGTAAGATTTTTGTATGTAAACGTATTAATGCAATAAAAGACAATTATAATTACTAAGCAAATTTTATTGATAAAAAATGAAAATTTAATTATCAAACTGTTATCGCAGTCGAATACTTTTTTCTATTCTAACCTTTGGTATTCAAGACAAGTACCCAATCAGATTATTTTAATCAATATGTTGTTGTGAAGCATTCAATAGGTAAATAGGTGCTCAAGATACATTTTTTATTTGATTTTAGAATAGATTCACGATTTAATTGGAATTATATCGCGATCCAATAAAAAGAAGCAAAAAAAATGTCGCGCTTCTACTTCACAGCAATTTTTCTTGTTTCCTTCACTGCAAATCTAGTGGTAAGTATTTTTTTTTTATCAAAATAACCTTTTAAAAGATGATTTTAGCATAATTAGCGGCCGTTAAAAAATTTGATCTTACAGAACGGCGACGATTATTATCAACCATTTCCATTGGGTATAGTGAAAGGTAAAAAAAGAACCACCATAACGGGCGTGTCTGTGTATTCATTTCAAGGAATACCGTATGCCGAACCACCTACAGGGGAATATAGATTCAGGGTAAGCCGATCGATATTCATCGTAATTAATATTAATTAATTAATTATTTTAGTCCGCTAAACCGAAAGAACCGTGGACCGATATTCTAGATGCGACACAAGAAAGAAGTTTTTGTTTACAAATGACCTCCGATACAGTTGCCGGTAGTGAAGATTGTCTTTTCATGAACATATTTTCGCCCAAAGTAAATATTTTCATTATATCATAAGGGATAATAATTTTATTTAATTTTATTATAGGATCCAAGTTCGAGTCCAAACCTCCCGGTGATGGTTTATATTTACGGTGGAGGTTTCATCGAAGGTACTTCTGAAGACGTCAACATCGGTCCCGATCATCTAATGAATTACGATGTTGTTTACGTCACTTTCAATTACAGAGTCGGACCTTTCGGTAAAAATACGATGACGATAATAAAAAAAATTTAACTCATTTTGTTATTTTTAAGGTTTCTTTTCCACCGGAGACGAAGTTATACCCGGTAATTACGGACTTAAAGATCAATTGGAAGCTATAAAATTCGTTAAAAATTACATTCAATATTTCGGTGGTAATCCGGAAAAAATTACTATTTTCGGTCAAAGTGCTGGTTCGGCTTCAGTTCAATATCAACTTTTGAGTCCTAAAGCTAGAGGTAGTTAACTAGATTATATATTTATATATAAAAAAAAGAAATTTGATGAAAAATATTTCTTTTTCAGGATTATTCAGAGGGGCTATTTGCGAAAGCGGTTCGGCAATAAGCGCTTGGGCTTATCAAAGCAACCAAACCGAAATTTCTTATTTGCTAGCGTCTTTACTCAATCCCTCTTTAAAAAATGCTTCATCCACGGAAGTTTATCAATATATGAAACAATTACCAGCCGAACAAATCGACAGAGCCGCTCATATCATACAGAAAATGGTACGTAAACATTTTTGTAGGACAGTACAACGTCTCTTTAGAGTTTGTACTATACGAAATCGTAGCAACGAGCTTTAGTTTTCGTGTTTATCGTTAATTAATTCGATACTGCATCAAAAATTATTTCATCGCTCATCGTTTCCTCTATCGACAAAAGTTTTGTTTATTTTAGGAAAAACCTTCAGACAATCAAATCCAGCAAGGATTTTATTTCGCTCCAGTTATCGAGCCCGAACACGACGATGCATTTTTGACTCAATCAATGTTCAGGATGTTTCTCTTGGGAACATTTAATACTGAAGTAAAAATTATGGTCGGGGTAAATTCCGAAGAAAATCTTTTTTACGTATCCAGTAAGTAATAATTGATGTGTAAAATATACCGTTAAAGCAAATTTATCTTTTTTTATTTTTATTAAAGATATGACCAATCTTGAACAAATGGCCACTGAAATAACTGCGGATAGTTCAATATTGATTCCAAGAGGACTACAAGCTAATGAATCGAAGAAAGCTGAAATAGCAAATAAGATTAAAGAATTTTATTCTCCCTACCTTCCCTTTTCCTTAAACTGGAGAAGCTTGATAAAGGTAATTGTATTTTTTGTGTCCTTCCCTTAATTCAGAGGCATATGTCCCTTGAGAAGCCAGTCAGGCGCTTTAGGTAAGTTGTGAGGTTTGCTCAAGTGTTTAAAGCTTGCTCGAATGAGTGCAGGGTACTCCCAGATAATGTGGTCTGCGGTTTCGTCCTCCTCCATGCACCAACCGATCGTCCTTGATGCCCAACGTATCTTAGATGGCAGTGTCCGGTTAGAAGACCGATCACTGTTTAGATCTGGATCAGTTGTTTGGTGTGAGTCACACGAAGTCCATCTATATTAGCCCTCGCTTGTCTCATGTGACACCAAGGATAGGTTCTGGACTCATCGGTCGTTGCTTTTGTTGTCCGGGCATTCAAACGAGCTGGATCTTAAAGTCATTACTCACCAGATTCTCTTGCACACCAGCACTAGCCTAAAACACACCTTTTCAGCCGTAATAGCAGCTCTACTGTTTGAATAGATTGAAATTACTGTATTCCCATAGAGTATCGCGCGTCCGCATTCCATCAGAGCGAATACCTCGTCTTGGAAAACGATGGGGCGAAATAGATTCGCTTATTTTAAAAGTTTCTTCCGGAGAAGCCTGCTTCGGCCGAGCCATTCCTCCTGAAGGCTTCTGTGTACCAAGCGGCTCCGTTAATCAAAACAGCGGGCCTAGAGTCACCATTCCACTGCTCCCGCTCGGTTTAAAAGTTTAATTTGGCGAAATTAAAAACAGTAATCCGCCCAACTACCAATATTATTTATGATTTGTTAAATACATTCAAAATATATTTTCTTGTTGTTAGTATTTCAGTGATCAAAGTTTTGCTAGATCTCTTATCAAATCTGCTGAATTACAATCGAGATGGACAGACGTTTGGTTTTACGAATTTGCATTTCATGGTGTTTTGGGAGGATATACTGAAGAATCAGGTTTGTTACGATACAAAACTAATAAGTATCTAGTAACGAATATGGTAAATCTATCTATTTTCGATGTAAATATTATTTTGTAGTTGATGGTTTCTCTGAGGATGTCAGACATGGGGAAGAGATGAGTTTTATACTTAGACGTAATTACGGAGGGTTAAATACAACTGATTTATCGAAATATCCTGAAATCGATCAACTGGTCCAAAAACGAGTGATCACGATGTGGACCAACTTTGCCAAATATTTGTAAGTATTAACTAATTGCACACCCTGTACTTCTCAACTTCCATTAGAAGTATGTACCATGTATTTTCTCATTGCCAAGTTTTCATATTTTGCAGGAATCCTACTCCTGAACCAACTGAACTATTAGAAAATATAATTTGGCCTACCGTTAAGCCTGAAGATTTCAAATATTTAGCTATAGGATCTTGGTTAGAAGTTAAAACTAATCCGAAGCTGGACATGTATATGTTTTGGAACGAAATATTCTATACATATGGCGCACAACCTTTTATTTCTTGGTAAATTTTCATGAATGTCTTTATAAAAAAATTTTCAAATTATCGATGTTTTTATTCATATGCGTTTCCTTATATTAAAAACACATCAAACGATTAAAGATACTAGAGGTTTGCGATTGTGCTGGTATATGTGAGGCACATCTGATTTGATTATTTATACGTCACATCGCTAAAAATCCACTTTATAGCTTTGTGTAACGCTCCTTTAATGATTATATGTCATTTGTCTCAAGATAATTATAAGGTTTGTTCTTGCTAGCCGCACTGGTCTTAGTTCGATCGGTTACAAAGAACGATATAGTGCAAAGAGCAATTGGGCATTTGTTGATTGTATTTGATGTGATTCAGGCAGAAGACGAAGATGTAGTGCCACCGTACAGTAAACTGGGTGAATTAGCTCTCTTACATTGCTACTAAGAACGGCGACACTAGCGCTGGTTCTGCTCTACAAAGAACGCTCAAGTGTACACTTACTGAATTAGTTCTGCCAGTGCAGCTACCAAGAACAAACCTATAAGTATGGCAACATTGTATAGAGGAACATAACCTCCTTTACAGCCAACTTTGGCACATGTCAGTAAAATAAATATTTTTATCTAAAAGACAACGATGAATTCTACTAAGTTAATCAATTATTTAGTAGCAGATACGGCTGCATTTATACAAAATACCCAATTACAGGTAAGATATTTTTGTAACATAACAAAGTTTAGAGTATCAATAACTTTTTAACATATTTTAGAATGTTGCAAATAATATCTTCACCTGCCCGGATGTAGTTAATGAAATTAATAATAAAAGGCAGCTTAGACGCCTAGCTGTCCTTCCTTACGCTCTTATAGTCAAAGAACCATTTCCTGAACATATCAAATTGGTCACAGATTTTTCCAAAAAAACTGGAGATTATCGTAGTTTATCGGCAACTGATATAAAAGTATTGGCATTAACATACCAACTCGAAAAAGAAAAAGTGGGTACAGAACACATTAGAACCAAACCTATTATGGAAAAAGCGGAAATAACTACTGAAAATAAATTAGATACAAATCCAGATGTTACTGGCTTCTTTCTACCGACAGATTCAGAAGAAATTGGAATTGAAAACAACGAATCTGATGAAATTACAGATGAAAATGATACAGAAAATATATTGGTTCCAGTAAAAGAAGGTATGCGATAATTTTATTCACCATTATGGTATTAAAGACTAGAAGTTTTCACTTTTCAGCTTTGATTTATATTTTTTTCTGTAATTATTTTGATAGATGATGATACTTCTGGTGATGAAAGTGATGATGGAGAAGATGATGATGATTCTGATAGTGGTTGGATAACTCCCTCGAACGTAAAAATAGCAAAGCAACAAGTAAACTCAGATTTATTAGAACAGAAAAAGGTGGAAGTAGCTTGTATGACAACAGATTTTGCTATGCAAAATGTGCTTCTCCAAATGAATCTTAATGTATCCGCTTTAGACGGTCGATTAATAAAACAGTTGAGGACATATATTCTACGTTGTTATGCCTGTTTCAAGACTACAAGTATAATGACTAAAAAGTTCTGTCCAAAGTGTGGTAACGACACTTTGAAAAAAGTTGGTGTATCGCTAGATGAACATGGTAAAATGCAGATACATATTAATATAAAAAGACCGCTCACCGCAAAAGGGAAAAGATTTAGTTTGCCACGAATAAAAGGAGGTAAACATCCTAATAATCCTATATTGGTAGAAGATCAGCCAATGCCTGACAACAAACCCACCAGGCTAGCTCGTACTAAGAATAATCCATTAGATGATGATTATACCGCAGGTATTTTTTCTTTTTTTGAAAAATTCCTATTCTTAAATTTTAAAACATTAGTAGTTCAAATACCATCAAATATCTATAGTTTTTAAGAATTTGTGTATTTCTCAGGTTTTTCACCTTTTGTAATGAGAGATATTAATTCAAAATCGGCCCAGTTATGTATACGACCAGGACAAGAAATCAAACATTGGATGAGAAAAAATCCCAACGAATCAAGAAGAAGAAGGAAATGAATTTGATATTAGTAGAAATTCTAAACTGTTCAATTATATATTTTCAAATGATGTTAGTTCAACAAATAAACTTTCATTCCATTTATTTGTACCTACTGATTGCTGTCGTTTAAAACTGAAGATATTTTAATTTTGGGAATACATAACCCTATGTAGTTTATTTTACTATGAAAGTATAAGTTAATTGCTTGAAGACTACTCCAGAAAGCAATTTTATTTTTTTGGGGCTAATCAAAAAAATTAACACTCAAATGTTCATAATACAGAATTTTGTAATTCTAGGTTTAAAAATAGACAAAAAATTCATATTAAAGATCTATTTATTTATTTATATCTTTTCCTAGAGCATTTATAAGTACAAATTAATCCACCATCTGTATTGAAAATTAAAATGTATCCGTTATCTCCATTGGTAAAGTAGTGTTGTTCTTCTGAACCCCAAGTTACGGGACAATCAGAAAACCCCTGAACGTAAACTGCGACCCATTTATTAGAATTAATGTTACTAAAACAATTTTATAAAAAAGAGAAAAGAATTTTCTACAAACATAACTTACCATAAGCGTTTGAGAATTTGTTGGATGAAAGTGGAAGAAAAAAAACCCTGTAACTTCAAACAATGTGTTTTTTCTACTTTAGTACCATGTTCATAAGGTGGTGAATAACTAGATAAATAGTTGGTGACATCCGGTTCTAAGTTGCAATCGAGCATCAACATTCCTAACCATTCGATAAATTCTAATGTTTCATCTTTATCCCAATTTGTAATATTAGATACAGGAATTTTTGTATTTACCACAAACGAATTAAAAGTTGAAGAACATTGTTGTACTTGATAACCGAGGTCGGCAAAATATTTGGCTATTGAAGAAGGACATACTTCTTCATCTGGTGCTTCCCAAATCACAATAACTTTTATCTTTTTCAATATTTGCAAACACGACTTTAATTTTTCGAGTTTTGATTTATTATTTAATAAATTATCTTCAGTTAAATCTACATTAACGACTAAAATAGAGTAAACATAAAAAATGTTTAGTAAACGTGATATAACCTACTTACTGTAACGATTTTTTAATTTATTTGTAAAATGTGATGGTATTCCTTCTATACCAAGAGATTGATAAGTATCTTTATCTAAATTCATATACAGTTTACCATTGCTTGTAATACTAATACAATTATCACAGTCTATTCTTTCATCTACATTTAACAAAGTTAATTTGCCTACAATATATTTATTATCAAATATATCAAACACAAATATAATAAACAACAAACCATTTCTTATAAAACTAGAAATAAACTCGATATTAGTTAATTCTTGAAGTTGTAAATCATGTACCATGTAATATATACCAGTCTCTAAATCACTTTTTATTTTTGAAATATCTATTTCCTCTGGAGTAATAATTGATACCTGAGAAAAAAATTATTTATTAACAATATTCGTATACTATAAAATCGACTTTCTTCTAAAAATCCTCACCAAATGATTGTAATGAAAGTTGTTGATAGTAATGTTATTGAAAGGTAAATGCCCTTCAAATTTTTCTACGGTTAACAAAGAATCTCGTGCTAGAAAATTATATACTTCTGGTATTTCCATATTATACAGTTATAATTTTATTATAATAAAGTTATGAAGATTATTCACATTGCTAATATGCAAAATAGATATGGCTAATTTACGAATATGTGATAACAGATCGTAACAGCTCTGGATTTATTTATTTCAGTTCAACGACATTGTTTTAAGACTTAAAAAAAAGCCTTGTAATTGCAGATATAAGCAAATTATTGTTATAACCTATCTTTTATAATAAATAAATGTGTAGCTTGTCATATGTCATACTACTGACATCTAAGGGTACGTTCCACTTATCTCTCACGATCTCTCCTGTTCAATTTAGTTCAGAGCGTAGACCCAAGTGGAATGGATTACGAGGCGTTTCGAGCGTTGAGATAAATATTACCGAATAGCAAAATAGAAAAAATAAAGCGAAAGCTTTAATAGGTTAACTTATGTTATTGAATTTTTTAGTGGAATGCTTAACTGATTTACATTATAGCAAAATCAAAATATCTTCTACGGCAATAGTAGGTCACAAGAATGCTTCAAAAGTACTTATACCACATCAAATAATATGATAGATTTTCATGATTGCATTCTGCGTTGCTTGAGTTTTGGAAATTCCGCTAATTTTTTCGACGCTCACTTCGACTTACCCCTTGACAAAGGCGTTCGTGAACGTTAGTTATGACGTCCTCGCCGCAACCGTCGTTGTCGCTACGTGGAACGCCCAAAAGAGCATTTCAGGCGTCGTGAACGCTTAGTGGAATGCACCCTAAATCGAACAATCACGAAGGAAAACGATCATTGAAGAATTTAACCAAATGATAAAAAACTTCGAGTTACTTATCACCGATCAAACCAGTTATTGACACTATATTGAAACTCTTTTTATCTAAAATGTTGAGAATAATGGTTTAGTAAAGCCTTGTAAGGAATGATGAATATTTCTTGACTCTCGGAAAAATTTGAACTTTCAAAAATTCCCGTTTTTTGGTTACTTTGTGACAGCGGTGCTGCCAAACATAATTGTTCTCTTCATATAGAGAGCTTTCATTAAATGCTTTACAGAAACGAAATATGGAATATACAATTTTATCGAGGTAATATTGTTAAATATCTAGATCGTTACTATTGGATTTATTCCACTTTGATAGTATTTATTAGAGGAATTTTGTTGCTTCTGATGTCTATTTTTGTAAAAGTTGTTATTATTTCCATTCATTTCTTCATCATGTCTCATGTTAAAAAAATATGAATCATTTGAGAAGAAAGTTGTTTATTCTCAACAAAATCAACACAAATTTTGTTAATTTTATTTTATATAATTAATAATCTGTTAGTACCGTGAACTTCTGAATAATGTTATGGAGACATCCAAAATTAGGAAAGGAAATAAAATCCACAAAGGTATCATCACATGAAATATTTGGAGATTCAAAGTAGTGTAATCCAACTTTAGACAAAGTAAAACTTGCGTAGCCACTTTTAATAAAACAACAGCTAATAATAGTATATTTTTGTTCTTGAATAAATTCCGTATTGTATCCTGTTTACACCTAATGAATATGTTGAATAGAGCGTCGATAAATAAGATGAAGTCGTATACCCACATTGGTAAGAATATAAGAAACCAATTCCAATGGATTCGAGCTTCTAATCTCAAACATAATAATATGAAGAAAACTAGCAGGATGAACCATGTGAATAATGCTCTGTGCATTACCATTCCGCTAGTTAATTCAAAGTACTGAAATTATAACTCCAATTGAATTCATATTTCATTCAATAAAACTGTAAATACCTACCTACCTTAATCAAACGAATTCATAGGTTTTAAAATATTTACTCTACTAATTTGTAAATCACATTATGAATGTTTATTACATTTTTCAATATAATTTTTGTTCAAATAATATCTTACGATTGTATATATACGATTATTTGAGGTTAAATATTAATAAAAATTGACATTTATTTACAATATTCACGGTGGTGACATCTACTTCGTAATTACAAAATGTCTCCGATAAAATTCTTATACGAACAAGTATATATTAAACATTTAATTTATTTAAACCGTCAGTAAAAAGTTATATTAATTAATACTTTTTATTATACTTTTCTATTATACAATTTTTTAATAATAGACAGATTATTAATCTTTTTATATTATTAATGACTGCGACACCTACATCTCAATAGCGAAAGCTATATGAAAAGATACCTGTAATACACAGTTGAATAAACAGGTAACTGTAAAATTATTGCAGTACTAAAAAAGTTAGTTTGATGTGTTCTACAGATAGATGTCATAAGTAGCAACAATTCTCACTTATTGTTTATTGCAATATTTATCTATACATTCTAGGGGCTCTGATAGGGTATTAGGCTGTTGTATGTGACAATTTTGAAGAAATGCCATATAACAATTTGTTTTAATATGATTATTTTCAATTTCGTTTTCCGTCTGTTCAATTCGTGAATCTATTTCGGATAATTTATTGATATTCAGATCGTATAAAACGTCATTTAGCTGATCTAGTAAATCTTCTAAACGATTTCCCGTTTCCACTAGCATTCTTGCTTCTTTTTCTTTATCAACTAATTGTTTAAAAATGTCAATTTCGGCGTTTACCGCCAACCTGATAAAAATAATAGAAATTATTTAATTGTTATAGTTCGGTAAAAAATAATACTGGTATATACCTATTTTTTTCAGCGATAATTTTGAGATCAGCAACGTCTTTTGCAACCTCGGTAAAGTCTAGTAAAGTAGCCAGTTGTTCAAAAACTGATTTCAAATCCTCATTTATCATATAAGTACAAGTTATATTATCATCCTTGAAATAATCAATTTTTAAATGTATCATAGATAGTGAACATAAGTTTCGGTACTCACCTCGTACATAGCGTTTTCTATAAATGATAAATCTTCCGAAACACTATGAGGTATGTTCATTATATTATTGTATAAATTAGTTTCATTATAATTTTCGGCAAAATTATTCCAATATTCGAGTTCATTTTCAATATCTTTTACGTTTTCGATAATCTCTTCAATGTGGTCAGTCTAAAAAAAAACCTTGGAAATTTACCCGTTCAAAATTATATTACAGTTTTCTATTTGTTTTAATTAAAATAATACGTCGTTTACTGTTAAAACTCATAGATGGCTCTCAAACTATTACATCGGTATCGGTATATTTGATGTTTATTCTGGATGAGTTGATTTATTTTATTACATCATTATAACTCACGTTATTTTTGATGCCGTCAATCGATAAATCTCCTAGAATTCTGAAATTGGCCAGATCTTTTTCTAATTTAATCAATTCATCGTAAAACTCATTTCTCTTTATATTTAAAAGGTCTGTTTTATTGGAAATATTTTTGGCATTTCTTTCCAATTCGTTCAAGTTATTTGCGGCCGTCGATATATACTTTCCAAGTTTGTCTAGAAGTTTTTGAAATTGTTCAACGACATCCCCGTACGGTTCTAACAATGTGTCTGATATAGTCTCTGAAAAAAATATGGTTTTCAACTTGAAATAAATCGGTAATAAATATGTAGTTAAAATTTGTTTATTTTGTAGATATATGTTTGAATATTAGGATAAATAAATAATATGAAAAAATACTGTAATACGACCCGTCGGTGGTAGTAATAAAAACCAACGGATGAGTAACATTTGAAAATTCGTGGATTCGAAGATTCGGGATAATTTGTATTATTTTTTATTTGACGAATTGTTAAAATCCGGTCCTGATTTAACCTTTGTATATGTCTCCATATTTTATTACAGAATAATGTCAAGAGGCTTTACAAATTTGTACCTAATGCTAGTGCGTTACCGACTATAATTTTTATGTTCATCTTAATAAACTACTATTACGGTTTGTTGTAACATTACGTACATAACTTTTTCAAGGACGCACGTGGGCTACACGTAGATAGTGATGGGGTGTTTAGATTATATTATAATAAACTATAGGTGGGTGTTTGTGTGCATTTTCTTATTACCCGTTTCGTTGTTTTATAATATCTGGTTCTATCTTCGAAATTGGGTGGTGTTCAAATTAAGTAGTGCCCCTAACCAGCATAAAAACAAAGTGGAATATGTCCAAAGACAGGTAAAAATCTATTTTCTTGAATAATAATTTGTGTTTGAATTTTAAGTAGATAATATTCTAGATACTTAAATGGAATATCGACGGTAGACGATCGAAAATGTGTACTGCTAGACCGGGTTGGCAGACAATCTCTTTCAGACAACCGGCTTATAAAAAAACCAGCACAAAAATAGAAGTGAATCTAGTCGATATTTTAAACGTAGACGTGCAAAAAAAGGTGAAAAAAAAAACAAAACAAAACAAACGAATCCATCTATTTTTAGTTATATTTTTAAATTTGTAGGTTGTAATTGTAGAACCGCTGGTATCCATGGGTCAATTATCGGCTACGTTAAGTCCGTTAGGTTGGACAATACCAGTTTTACCTGAAATAGATGATTTAACCGTCGGCGGAATAGTAATGGGAACGGGAATAGAATCATCCTCGCATATTTACGGTCTTTTTCAACATATTTGTTTATCTTACGAATTGGTATTAGCCGATGGTACAATAACCAATTGTTCCCCAAACGAAAACGCCGAATTGTTTTATTCCGTACCATGGTCGTACGGCACCTTAGGAATATTAACTGCCGTTGAAATTCAAATGATACCGGCCAAGAATTACGTAGAATTAATTTACGAACCCGTATGGGGTATAGATAATATTGTTACGAGATTTAACGAGGTCAGCCGTGATAAGACGAACGAATTCGTCGAGGTTATAATGTATAGCGACAACGAAGCTGTCGTTATGACAGGTACGCAAACTGATCATTTAGGATCGACAAAAGTAAGTTTAACGACAATATCTATATAATAAAAAAAATTAAAAAAAATTGATTTTAGTTAAATTCAATCGGACGTTGGTACAAACCTTGGTTTTATAAATATGTACAAAGTAAATTGAAGAAAATAATTATTACTAAAGAATGTATACCGTTACGAGATTACTATCATAGACATACGAGATCGATATTTTGGGAATTACAGGTAATTACTTGTTTCTTATATCTAAAGCTGTTTTACGAAATTAAAAAAATAATAATAATAAAACAACCGCGATATCAGATATCATATTCGTATTATAATTTATAAAAATCGTCGATATTAAGCAACAAAATACTTTAATTTGTATTAGATTTCGTCAACGAATGGAAAAATTCTATGTGCTACCAACTTGTATACGATGTACAACACAGGAGCGGATCCAGGAGAAGCGATCGCAACCCCTCTTCAAGCTAGATGATAATCTCGCGTTTTAAAAAGGAAATATGTGAAAATATAAATTAAATAATCTTAATTCATTCATAAATAAAGTATTATACGATGATTATATATGATAAGTATTAATAATTCTTGGCTCTCGGCACATGTCTTAACACAGATCTTTGGATGTATATTTTCGACCGAAATATTTAAAATACTGTGTCAAATTTTTACGATAACACCTTATCATCACGGACTTACATCTCTGGTAATAAACTTTCTAAGGTCAACCACGAAGAATAGTCAATCTAAACGAATCTGTTTCTGACGTCACAAATTACACGATATTATCGCATTTTATAGTAAAAAGTAAACAAACAACTTAATAATAAATAATGCGGTTACTCACTTTGACACGGCGCAAGAAATTGCGCGCAATTAACAATTCAAAAGTGAATTAAACAAATACCTAACCTAAAATTTGATTAAATATTTTCTCCCTAAAATAAACCGATGTTGCGCGTTGTATTGGAGGAGACGACTTAAAAAAATGAACCGGATCAACTAAAAATGTACTGGGTTTACTGGAAACTGCATAATTACAATTTACGATGCCGCGGAGAAGACGTCGCAGTCAATCAAATCAACCTCACGATAGACCTCGACCGGATTCATCAAGTTACCCACAGATTTATGTCAAAAGAGGAGTTTATTCGACGTGTTTTGTGTCTTGATCCCGCTTATACCGATGATTCCGACGATTTTAAACGTTTAATATTTCCGGTACGTGTGGCGTTTGCGATAACCATAAATAAATCGCAAGGCTAGTCGTTGAAAGGTTTGCGAAATCAACTTGGAGTTTCCCTGTATCGCGCACGGACAATTTGTCTACGACCGATTGACCGTTTTCCTTCGATCTTTGTCTCTTTGATTGTCGTGAGAAGTTACTCTATGGCCGCCTCCATTGTCCAACTTTCCGTACAGAAGAAAGATGTAACATCGAAGCGTTCTGGTCCGGAGTATACCAGGCTGAGGTTGCGGTTTGCCAGAAGTGTCTTCATGTTGTTTAGAGTTTTCCGCACTCGCTCAATTTCTCAATTTTTGATCTTGAATTCAATGATCTCTCCATGGAGTTGCGTTTCTTTGTATTATCGATGGAATACTGTTTCAAATATTTAATTACATATCATTTTTAGGATATAATTCCTTTTGGTAACAATATAATATTTCGTTTCTTATTCGGTTGGTTGATCCCTCCAAAAATATCCCTACTGAAATTAACTCAAACCGAAACAATAAAGAAACTATATGAAGAACATCACGTTATACAAGATATGTTAGTACCGGCGGATAAACTCGAAGAGAGTTTAAGATTTTTTAAAGATAAATTGCAACTTTATCCGATATGGTTGTGTCCTTTTATCTTGCCGACTAATCCGGGGATGTTGAATTCTCGAAGTGACCGCGACGAAAAACTTTACGTAGACATTGGTATTTACGGTTCACCCAAAGTTGAAACGTTTCATTCCAGAGAAACGACGAGAGAAATTGAAAAGCATGTTATAACAGTAAACGGGTATGTCGATTAATTGTAGGTACCTTGTACGCGTTTATTTTTTTGTCACAAAATTGTTTATTTCAGATTTCAAATGTTGTACGCGGATACTTATATGACTAGAGAGGAATTTAGAACAATGTTTGATCATAGCTTATATGATGATTTAAGAAAGAAATTGCGATGTGAAGATGCCTTTCCCGAAGTATATGATAAAATTTCAAAACAAGCTAGAATTTAATGTTGTATTAGAATAATTTACTTATAATAAAAAAAAAAATTACGACGAAACGCCTTTTTATTTGAACCTATTTATTAAAATTATATTTCGAAATTATTATTTTAGTAAAAATATACCTTTTTGCTTTCTAATTTGCGATATTAATTTTGAAAATTCCTCGTTTTTCTCACAAACTAAATTACTATTAGTCACCGCGGTCATAACTATAATGCACAAAAACTTACGCATCTTAACACGTCAAAAGTTTACTGTAGTTTATTTTGTGATATTTGTTTAAGATAGTTTTTATCTTATCTTTCGTATCTACCTATTAAAGGTAGATAATTTCCAGTTGTACAATTGAAATATAATAAAATACATTTAAATGAGATCGTTGCAAGTGTATCCTGTATTATAAACGTGCATAGAGAGGGAGAAAAATGCTTCGTTGTCGAAAAATTGTCACAATTTGTAGATAAAAGCTTGTAAAAACTAAAAATATAAATCAAATTATTGCGGGATGCGGCAAACTATGATTTCGATTCAATTTGCAAGTGATTGTGCATTTTTCGCATTGTAAAATATCGAGCCCTTAACTAATTCTGAACGTGGACCTTTTTGAAATTGGAGAAGCCCGTTTACGAATTAGGCAAACGGATTTAAAGATGAATAAGAATCTTTTGAACAAGTCCCTGCAGTGAGTCCTGATGTTTAGTCCGAGTAAAGTTTTGGTAGTTTGAAGATTCGCTCAAATTGAGTCGTACCACAGAAGGGAGCAGTTGTACAATTGAAATTTATTTTTAGAAACCTCGGAAAATACGTCGAGTATATGCTATTGCAAACATTTTTCAAAATATCAACATTTAAATGAGATCGTTGCAAGTGTATCCTGTATTATAAACGTGCATAGAGAGGGAGAAAAATGCTTCGTTGTCGAAAAATTGTCACAATTTGTAGATAAAAGCTTGTAAAAACTAAAAATATAAATCAAATTACTGCGGAATGCGGGAAAATATGATTTCGATTCAATTTGCAAGTGATTGTGCATTTTTTTGCATTGCAAAATATCGAGCCCTTAACTAATTCTGAACGTGGACCTTTTTGTAATTGGAGAAGCGTGTTTACGAATTAGGCAAACGGATTTAAAGATGAATAAGAATCTTTTGAACAAGTCCCTGCAGTGAGTCCTGATGTTTAGTCCGAGTAAAGTTTTGGTAGTTTGAAGATTCGCTCAAATTGAGTCGTACCACAGAAGGGAGCAGTTGTACAATTGAAATTTATTTTTAGAAACCTCGGAAAATACGTCGATTATATGCTATTGCAACCATTTTTCAAAATATCATCATTTAAATGAGATCGTTGCAAGTGTATCCTGTATTATAAACGTGCATAGAGAGGGAGAAAAATGCTTCGTTGTCGAAAAATTGTCACAATTTGTAGGTAAAAGCTTGTAAAAACTAAAAATATAAATCAAATTATTACGGGATGCGGGAAACTATGTTTTCGATTCAATTTGCAAGTGATTGTGCATTTTTTTGCATTGCAAAATATCGAGCCCTTAACTAATTCTGAACGTGGACCTTTTTGAAATTGGAGAAGCCCGTTTACGAATTAGGCAAACGGATTTAAAGATGAATAAGAATCTTTTGAACCCTGTAGTGAGTCCTGATGTTTAGTCCGAGTAAAGTTTTGGTAGTTTGAAGATTCGCTCAAATTGAGTCGTACCACAGAAGGGAGCAGTTGTACAATTGAAATTTATTTTTAGAAACCTCGGAAAATACGTCGAGTATATGCTATTGCAAACATTTTTCAAAATATCAACATTTAAATGAGATCGTTGCAAGTGTATCCTGTATTATAAACGTGCATAGAGAGGGAGAAAAATGCTTCGTTGTCGAAAAATTGTCACAATTTGTAGATAAAAGCTTGTAAAAACTAAAAATATAAATCAAATTACTGCGGAATGCGGGAAAATATGATTTCGATTCAATTTGCAAGTGATTGTGCATTTTTTTGCATTGCAAAATATCGAGCCCTTAACTAATTCTGAACGTGGACCTTTTTGTAATTGGAGAAGCGTGTTTACGAATTAGGCAAACGGATTTAAAGATGAATAAGAATCTTTTGAACAAGTCCCTGCAGTGAGTCCTGATGTTTAGTCCGAGTAAAGTTTTGGTAGTTTGAAGATTCGCTTAAATTGAGTCGTACCACAGAAGGGAGCAGTTGTACAATTGAAATTTATTTTTAGAAACCTCGGAAAATACGTCGATTATATGCTATTGCAACCATTTTTCAAAATATCATCATTTAAATGAGATCGTTGCAAGTGTATCCTGTATTATAAACGTGCATAGAGAGGGAGAAAAATGCTTCGTTGTCGAAAAATTGTCACAATTTGTAGGTAAAAGCTTGTAAAAACTAAAAATATAAATCAAATTACTGCGGAATGCGGGAAAATATGATTTCGATTCAATTTGCAAGTGATTGTGCATTTTTTTGCATTGCAAAATATCGAGCCCTTAACTAATTCTGAACGTGGACCTTTTTGTAATTGGAGAAGCGTGTTTACGAATTAGGCAAACGGATTTAAAGATGAATAAGAATCTTTTGAACAAGTCCCTGCAGTGAGTCCTGATGTTTAGTCCGAGTAAAGTTTTGGTAGTTTGAAGATTCGCTCAAATTGAGTCGTACCACAGAAGGGAGCAGTTGTACAATTGAAATTTATTTTTAGAAACCTCGGAAAATACGTCGATTATATGCTATTGCAACCATTTTTCAAAATATCATCATTTAAATGAGATCGTTGCAAGTGTATCCTGTATTATAAACGTGCATAGAGAGGGAGAAAAATGCTTCGTTGTCGAAAAATTGTCACAATTTGTAGGTAAAAGCTTGTAAAAACTAAAAATATAAATCAAATTATTACGGGATGCGGGAAACTATGTTTTCGATTCAATTTGCAAGTGATTGTGCATTTTTTTGCATTGCAAAATATCGAGCCCTTAACTAATTCTGAACGTGGACCTTTTTGTAATTGGAGAAGCGTGTTTACGAATTAGGCCAACGGATTTAAAGATGAATAAGAATCTTTTGAACAAGTCCCTGCATTGAGTCCTGATGTTTAGTCCGAGTAAAGTTTTTCTGAAGACATTTGAAAAATAACATATTCTAAAATTAAAACTCTAAAATTATTCAAAATGAATGTACTTTGATGAAGTTCGTTACGGTTTTGGCAAACGTAATTTTTTCCAGAACAAAGAAAATTCAATGACATTCGAATTGGGTGGTTACTAGATGCAATTTTGGGTTGTTATATGGCGCTGTTGTCAGATATAGTGTTTGCTCAGAGGTTAATTGCCATACAGAGACAAATGGAAATTGAAATGTTGCCAAACGTAGCTATACTATAAAGTAGCGTACATAAATTGCGGTGTTGCCAAACGTAGTTTTTCCCTCAAATGTAATATTTCTGTGAACTACTGATAATAATTCATGATATATAATTCGATTTTATTAAAGGATTTTTTAAAAAAAGGTATATACATATATATTTTATTATTTTTTTCATACAAATTTCATATAATCTTCACATACATCTTAAATAACGAAAAAAAACACGAATATTTACAAGAATAATGTTCATTTAATCATGTACCAATTGATGATTAAACACATATTGATAATTTTGATAACAGTTTTCACAAATACGTCGTTTTATCTGGTGAATTGAAATTGTAATCAAATTCTGGATTTTCCTCGACGCCGATCAATTCGGAATCGCCGCTCCTAACACTGAAAATAAATTACGAAAATTATATAGAAAAACACTTTTGGGGCCTTATCATTCTAGCGGAACGAATATTTTCATTAATTGAAATGAAAATAAATACTGTCACAATGAAATTCATTTTTATATTTACCCTACTAATAGTACGTTATATAACAATTTATTTTAATAGTAATACGTATTTGCTATTCAAATAGTGAAAATATTTCCGTACACAACAAATAACAATTCCTACTTCATTGCGTGTTATATTTATAGTCCAGTCAAAATAGATATTTCGCTCAATAAAAATTCGTATAGAGCTGAAAATTGGCAGACACGTTGAATACATCATTATATATGAATTGTCAAAAATTTCCATCGATTCTATTTCCGCAAAAAATTTTATTCAAGGTCAAAAGTATAAAATTATGGTTTTTTCTATTTTTCTCGAAAACGGTAAATATTATCGTGAAAATGGGTCAAACAAAAGTTGTAGATTATACAATTCTCTACAAAAATGGTCCAATCATTTTTTATCTTACGACTCACCATTCGTGAGATATCGCGGGTTTAATAATTAGAAAATTCGTATTTTACATACTATGCACACCAACTGTGAGGTTATGTACTTGGCGCGTTTTTTTAACGTGGTTTTTGCACTTTCTTTTGTTGTATGTGGGAATATCAGCTGTGTACAAAAGGATCGAGCCAACTCCTGGTTGTAGAGTTATGATCTAATTTTGAATTTTGACTTGAAAGTGTCTGCAAGCAGGATTTCAGAATTTGGGAAAGGTTGTGCGGATGGTTTTTTCTGTTTTTGTACAGTAGTCCATCGTGCCACACCTTGTCGAATGCCCGAGCGATATCTAAAAAAGCCGCCAAACAATATGATGTTTTTGTAGTCCGACGACAGCTTCAATATTAGTTTTTTAATTGCATACAACGTCCGATATCTCACGAATGGTGAGTCGTAAGATAAAAAGTGACTGGACCATTTTTGTAGAGAATTGAATGATCTACAACTTTTGTTTGACCTATTTTCACGATAATACTTACCGTTTTCGAGAAAAATGAAATCAAAAATCTTAATTTTGTATTTTTGACTTTTGTCTCTGCCAAATTTCAGTTCTATGCGAATTTTGACCAAGTTTCGATCTAAGTATTAAATTAAAATGTATAGAAATTTGATAAAATCAATGTACACATACCTACGAGTATCTAGATCAGACATATTTTTAAGGTTTTCTTTTTTATAAACTGGATTTGAACCTTCTATGGTGTGTTTATTAGTCGTAGGTGCAGTAACTCCTAATCTGTTTAATCCCGAATCTTGAGAACCGAATTTTTTAGTAGTTAATTTTGAAATTCTTCGATTTAATCTGAAAGCGTAAAAGTATTGATTATACTAATTCAAATCGATAATTTCGCGTACTTACTGTCTAATTTTCAAAATTAACGTAATCGTTAGAATGAGTACTAAAGTACCCAAAATAACTGCTACTCCCGTTAACCATGCTCTCAAAACCGCCTCAGTATTACTAGTTTTCGTGTTAGTCGATTCGAAATTCGTTAATATAAGTTGTTGTTCTTTTCTTAGCCTCGACGATAAAGTAGCATAAATATTAACATTTCCGACAATACTACAAATAATAAACTTTAAGAATTACATCTAAATCTCTCAATTAAATTATTAAAAATTCAATAATTATGTAAAATAAACATCTTGTACGAAGAAGTTTTTATAGAAATTATTATAAAAGAAGGTCGTGCCGGACCTGAGCTTCAACAGATAAAATCTGAAGCGAGAACGATAAGAAACGAAGTTTACCGGCGAGATAATCGACATTCTAAAAATATATTTGGTTTACAAATGATTGTCTACATCTCCAAAATTTCTTCTACACAATTTACAGTACTTTGTTAATATTTTGTGAGTCCATTTTGTCCAAGGTTATCGAGGCAGTACCGTATCCAAAATGTAAATAAACAACATCATTCACGTGTTAATTATTTATAGAATTTAACAAGAAAAATTATAATATTTCAATTAATTCGGTTATAAAATATAAAAATAATGTATAAAGGGGTTTGTTCAATTCTAAACTTCCGTTTGTGTGTGTTGATAATGAACGTACCCGGTTTTTTTGTCAAAATACAAATATATACTCACCCCAAAATAGTTTCTCTATTAATCAAAGTGAAAGAATCGTTGTTATTTTTAATAAAATATAAACGGGCAACCGTTATACCACTAACCGATTGATCAACATCTATAGTTTGTGTATAAGCTTGATACCCAATCACTTCTGTTATTATTTGCAACATCTAAAAATATAATTTATACCTACAAATAAATGTATTCCAACAATGTGCAATTGTAAATAATTTTCCGTTTTATACGGCTTCTTTGAATCGCGCTACATGTTTGACAGTTATAATGTCACATTATTATGACGTGACAGATCGAAAATTGACAGTTGGTAAACATGGAACATTACGCTACAATGTATCGTACAGTATGTTCAATGTTTGGTCTACTGGGACAAGAATAATTGACAAGATTGACAAGTGACAAGAGATTCGAAATCGTAGAGGTCGTTCAGAGTTTATGCCAATGAGCTTGCAAAAGAGTACGGATATGTCAGCATTTCCAGATGTAATTTTTTCCTAAATCAATAAATGAAATACCATTCACAATAATTCTATTCTAGTGTAACTTAACTACAAAAAAAAACAGATACGGTTTTGCGAATTATTAAACTTACTTCGACTTCTCTATCGTATACTTCAGTTTTTTCATTTAAAAATCTAAAATCTACTGTATTTTCTGATGTTATTATGAAAATCGTAACATTGGCTTCACTCTTGTGAGGTCCTAGAAAACATAAATCAAATTTTATTTGCGTTATTTGAAATTTAAAACAAATTTTTTTTAATTATTTCCTCTAGATTTAAATAAAAGTATCGGTCGATTTATAATTTATTTACGTTCTATTCATTGTTTCATATCAATTAAACACTCGAATTTATCATCTTTTCATATATCAATCATACAAATGTCGTGAATACGGTCCTGTCGATGAATTGATAATAATATTCATTAGTAATTTATTATTTAGCTTTAAATTGAACAAATAGCGACAAAAACCTACAATCAAAAATCAAATATTCAGAATTTTATCTTTTATTTTGATTCGTTATGTCTTAAGATACGACTTCATTGGTGAAGTAAAATTTTCAAAAGAACTATGGAGAAGCATCCTTCTACTTTACTCCTCAAAACTATTATTTTTATTCTAAAATAATTAAAAATTAGATGTACTATTAGACATTTTGCTTGATCGAACGAAAGCGACCTCTATCTGTTATTCATACTAAGCTTTTAGTAACTTCCGATAGAAGAAACCTACAGTTTCAGTAGTTTGACATATCTTCCGCTAGATGACGCGCATTTTGTTATTAATATATTCATTTCAATTTCAAAATTTAAAAAATAGTCGAACAGTTTGTTTTATAAAGCGAAATTTTTGATTACCTTGTAGCCATGGATCTTGGTGGTCTTCGACGCTAATGTTAAATTTGAATGAACCACTCATAGACGTCTCCACGCGGAAGTTTAAATATATTTTTCCCGCGTCGTTGCTGGATTCTAAATAGAAAGGTTCATCTATATTATCTATACCGACGCCATCCCTTTCGAAGTCGCTAATTATTTTGCAAATTAAATTGCCTTGATCGATGTAATCATCATCGTGAGCCTGTCGAAATATTAAGTATAATCAAAATACAACGTACAGAGCCGGAATATCAATTGCAGATTGTAAAAAACTATTGCCGACAATTTTGTTCGATCTACCATACGTCATTTTACAAATTTATTATTATACGATGTCATTTAGACAGATGTATATTAAATAGACGAGTAAATTGTATCTGTTTGTAAGGGAGTTTGGTTTAAACAGGGTATCAGACTTGAAATGTGCCCTTTTTGTATCCCACTCGTTTCTTTTATTCCGGAAAACGGAATATCAAAACAAAAATCAAAAATAAAAATGAATTATTTGCAAATAAAACATAAGAAAAATGCAATTCCAAAGTTTTTTTATAAATAATGGTGGTAGTCGGAATCGTTTGGGCTAAAGACATCATTTTATTGAAATATGAAGGGTTGTAAAGAGGGTAACATGTGCGACAAAGTTTTCCCAAAGTTCTTGGCGACTTTATTAAAGGAATATTTCGAAGAAATTGCGTACATAAGCGTTCCGACAGCTTCGGCCAATAGAAATGCATTTATGTTTAAGATTCGATGTTTTCATTGGAGATGGTGAGTCCACGTGGACTGACGGATCGTTTTAAAGGGATATTTACTAATAGGAGAGTTAGATTAAATATTATAAGCAAATTATTTCGACATTTTGAAGCAAATATAAAATATAGTTACCTGTGCGGTGAGTACTAAAGAATTTGGTAGAAAATCGGGCATAACGGCTCCGAAATAAGGAGATTTTTTCCATGTTGGATATCTGCGATTTGAACTTAGAACCTAAAATAGAAAAAAAAAAATAAATTAACAAAAAAGATTTTGTTACAATATATTTTTCTATTAATACCAATCACCGTGTATATTATGTATGTAGTTCCAGAAGAAATAAATGACTGTTTTCGTATAATATACGAGGGTCGATAAAAAAATTTGCTATATACAAAAATTGTTTTGATTGTTTAAAAACTTTTTCGTTCGAACCGATTTGCGAGAGATCAAATTTTCCCTGATTTTTTCGATCAATTCTAGGAAACAAATGCCGGTGTATCATTCGGAATTGATCGTTCTCGAGTATCGAGAAACCCATACACTCGATTGTTGTTTAGTTTCGAATTAATAAGCTTAGATCCGTGATTTTGAAGTCGATTCCATTTTTTCAACAAGATGAATGTAAACGACACAAATGAAACTCGAGATATTCGACATCAGTGTTGCCAAATGTCAAAACTACTTACTGTAATTTGTACGTCGAGGCACGTGGAATCCTCACACGGTCTAATGGTACTGTCGTTGGATGCCAATATTTGGAATTGAAAAGTTTGATTATCGTCGTAATAAAATTTTTCGATAACTGATAATGTACCGGTATGTTCGTCGATGTCAATTATACTTTTTATATAACCGTCGCCAACGAGATAATAATAAATTTGTAACCCCGTATCGTCGATATCGTAATAAGCGGGATAGGGTAGTTCCTCGACTTGTGTCGTATTCGCCTCCACTAAATCAAGTTTCCAAGTTTTATTTTCTGGGAAAGACGGTGTAAATTGGTTATCGTAGAAAATTACTGTTATGGAAACGGAGCTGGAATATGGAGCTTCATCTTTTTCTTGCGTACCTTCTTTGACAGATGCCGTGATGGTTAACTGAAATTAATGTGATTCGAAATTAAAATATCTGTTGATTAATTTGCTAATACTTACCGGGTAACGGTTTTGTAAGACAACTTTTGAACTGAAATCATCATTTATCTGCAA
Source organism: Diorhabda carinulata (assembly GCF_026250575.1). NCBI lineage: Eukaryota > Metazoa > Arthropoda > Insecta > Coleoptera > Chrysomelidae > Diorhabda > Diorhabda carinulata. The sequence continues at coordinate 198,551 of NC_079468.1, forward strand.
TTGGCTTTGGCATTTGATGTCTCCTTGCGTTAACAGAAAAATATCTGAAATAAACAATGATTAAAACGCGGAAACCGGACCAGAAACATCGAACACAAAGATTAAAAACCACCGAAATGAAAATGGGAAAAAAACTATTTTGAAACTCATAGATCGAATTAATAAAGACGGAATGGTCAAAATAGCTGGAGACAAGTCGTCCTAATAAATTGATTATTATAAACCATGAGGGATTGTCCGCGATTTTCTGAGTTCTTTTGCAGTACTGAAAGACTGTGGAAAGTACTTACCATTCCTTGAAAAATTCTCGGGTTTCCATTGACATTTTCTTTACAAAATTTTTTTAATTCCTGTCATATTCATAATACGATAGTTTATAGAGTTTCAATGGTTCTAAGGGTTGAAATATAAATGATAATCGAGGAAAATCATTGATTTTCCGACAGGACATACTTTTGTCAATGTTAATGGAAACTCAAGGAGTTTTCCACGAATCGTACACTTTCAGTTCTTCGGAAAATCGTGGACGAAATTTTTGTCCAATCACTCGCGGTCTTTTACAGACTTATTTTGAAAGGAAATTATGGATAATACACAGGGTGTTCCACGACGAGAGTTAAAACTATCTGTATATGACGAAATATAGAAAAATAGAAATTTCTACGTTTCTACCGAAAGTCGATTGTAACTTTGTTATTTTAAATAGAACACCCTGTTTATTAATACATTTTTCAAATCTACGTGAAATTTTAGTGTAATTTTGCTTAGAAACTTTTTTCTAAAAATGCATACTTTTTGAGTTATTAATGTTTTTTGTAAAAAGTTTGACAGCTGCAGATCCTTATAAATTATTTTTTTTCGAAGTTATCCTTAAGGATATGAAAATGATTTCTGTTCGGTTGCTTTTAGCAAGGTCAGACGTATTCGAATCTATGTTGAAAAATTTGTCATTTTATACAGGGTGTTTATAAAAAGTGTTCAAAGTTTAACTTCATAAATATCAAATTTCTCTATTTTTTTCAATAGAACACCCTGTATATTAATACATTTTTGAGATCTACGAAAAAGTTTAGTATAATTTTGTTTAAAAACTTTTTTTTAAAAATGCATACTTTTTGTGTTATTAATTTTTTTGTAAAAAATTTGACCGTTGCAGATTCTTATAAATTATTTTTTTTTCGAAGTTATCCTTAAGGATATGAAAATGGTTTCTGTTTGGTTGCCTTTAGCAAGGTCAGACTTATTCGAATCTATGTTGAAAAATTTGTCATTTTATACAGGGTGTGTATAAAAAGTGTTCAAAGTTTTACTTCGTAAATATCAAATTTCTCTATTTTTTTAAATAGAACACCCTGTATATTAATACATTTTTGAGATCTACGTGAAAGTTTAGTGTACTTTTGTTTAAAAACTTTTTTCGAAAAACGCATACTTTTTGTGTTATTGATTTTTTTGTAAAAAGTTTGACAGCTGCAGATCCTTCTAACTTAATTTTTTTCGAAGTTATCCTTAAGGATATGAAAATGATTTCTGTTCGGTTGCTTTTAGCAAGGTCAGACGTATTTGAATCTATGTTGGAAAATTTTTCATTTTATACAGGGTGTGTATAAAAAGTGTTCAAAGTTTTACTTCGTAAATATCAAATTTCTCTATTTTTTTAAATAGAACACCCTGTATATTAATACATTTTTTAAATCTACGTGAAAGTTTAGTGTACTTTTGTCTGAAAACTTTTTTCGAAAAACGCATACTTTTTGAGTTATTGATTTTTTTGTAAAAAGTTTGACAGCTGCAGATCCTTCTAACTTAATTTTTTTCGAAGTTATCCTTAAGGATATGAAAATGATTTCTGTTCGGTTGCTTTTAGCAAGGTCAGACGTATTTGAATCTATGTTGGAAAATTTTTCATTTTATACAGGGTGTGTATAAAAAGTGTTCAAAGTTTTACTTCGTAAATATCAAATTTCTCTATTTTTTTAAATAGAACACCCTGTATATTAATACATTTTTTAAATCTACGTGAAAGTTTAGTGTACTTTTGTCTGAAAACTTTTTTCGAAAAACGTATACTTTTTGAGTTATTGTTTTTTTTGTAAAAAGTTTGACAGCTGCAGATCGTACTAAATTATTTTTTTTCGAAGTTATCCTTAAGGATATGAAAATGATTTCTGTTCGGTTGTTTTTAGCAAGGTCAGACGTATTCGAATCTATGTTGGAAAATTTTTCATTTTATACAGGGTGTGTATAAAAAGTGTTCAAAGTTTAACTTCATAAATATCAATTTTTTTTTTAATTTTTTTAAATAGAACCACCCAGTTTCTCCTATTTTCATGATTTTACTATAAATATTTCGCCAAATTTCTTATTTCTTAGAAAAGTCGAAAGTCAAAATTTATCTTTTTTCTAAAAAAAATTATCAAAAAAATTATTTTAAAACAGAAGAGATCAAAAATCAAGAACATTTAGACGCATTAATATTTCGCCATATACAAATAGTTTTAAATCGTCGTGGGACACCCCGTATAATATGATTTATGGAATACAATTGATATTAAGTTTAACAGTCTTCAATAAATGTGCGAAAGAGAATTTTTATTGTTTTTTTGTAATCGTATTAATGGTAGAAAATTAACCTAAACACAAAAATGACAATATACAAAGTCAAGACTACTAGGGAAGTTCTTGCGGAATTATCAGAACAAAATGAAGATTTATCACGAAGATCAAGTCGATTATACACCATCTTCAGATAGATTACAGACCGAGCAACTGATGTATTAACCGCAGAATAGAAGGAAACGAAGAAGACCCTCGAGGACGCGAAAGGAAGGAATCGAACAAAATATGAAAGACAGAGCTATCCAGGAAAACGATCGAATAGATATAATGAATACATAGAAAACTGTAATATATTCACCAGCATCATTTTGATCCAAAGTAAACCGAACATCCCATTTCGAACATGTTTCAGATACGCCATCGGTTGCTTGGAAGTTCGATAGATTTGATTCGCTCTTGAACATCCGCAGCGGCTCACCAGGAGTTTGCGACTGGAAAAAAAAGTCTCTTGTATCCCGATGTCTTATATTGAATCTCATTTATAAAATAAGAAAAAAGATTATTTACCGAAAATAGCCTGTACACTTCATTATCAACTGGGAATTTGATTTCTGGAGACTTGTAGTTGAACTTATTTATAGTTAATTGGATAGTTCCATTTGACTCTAGAGGCTCTACTCCTCTATCTTTCAACTAAAACACAAGATAGTTTATTGGTAACAATAAATAATATTAAAATAAAAAAGCAACGCGGTACAACTTGAAAATGCAGTTTGGTGACGAAAAAACGTAAGCTTATTAAACGTTTAGGAAATACGTAAGCATATGGGGACAATTCTCTATCTCGAGCGCCTGTTTTTAAGTGGTAAAAGCGCTTTAGTGAAGACCGAGATAGTACTGGACAAGACCAGCGTCTAGGTCGTCCTGTGACTGTTTAAACTCCGGAAACAATTACCAAAATCAACCGAATTGCGCGTGCAGATCGTCGAATGATTTCCGAGGCTCTAAACGCCAATAAAGATACGGTTGGAAAAATTTTAGACACGACAAAAGTCTGTGCGAAGCTGGTACCAAAAAATCTGGCTCCTTACCAAAAACTCTTGCTCAGATTTCCTTGAAAGGTTAGAGTCACTTTGAAAGGGATCCGATTTGAGTCGATGGAAGCGATAGAGTGGAAAAAAAAACGTATGGAAAGGTGTGTGGCCTTTTCGAATTTCTTTATTTTTCAATTAATTGTTTGTTGTGGCCCTATTTGTTCCGCAATTAACGATATTTTACTGCATTTTGACATTTTCTATATTTAAAACAAAAAGTTTTCATTAGTAGTCGATAGAAATCTTGTTTTGTTTTCTCATTTCCCAAGTGCCAAATCTTTTTATTTCTAAACATCCCAGCCATAACAATCTTTGATATAACACAACAGTTTTCGTTGGTCCTGTTTCTTAATCATTTTTCTGTTTTAATCCTGATTCGTTCGTATCGTAATTTTTAGCTTTTATAAAAATCTAAAATCCTTTCCCAACGATTTTAATGTATTCCATATTTGTAATCCAATCCGCTATTCTTGAATATCATTATTTTCGTTTTTTATTACAGCAGGCGGTTAATTGACAGTATTTGTTCCAAATAATTTCTAGGAAAGTCTATTTATTTATTTGTTGTGCTTCTTTTTGTTCTAGAACTTTGTAGAATCTTATTTAGGTACATAAATGATTTGTGTGAACGTAGTTGGTTTAGTTTTAAATAAATTAGTAACGTAAAGTGTTTATAAATTCACCTCACGGATAAAAAGATTGTAAATAAATACGAAAAACGTTACATTATATTAAAAACTGAAACTTGAAGTTTGTTTGATAATAAAACAACTTGGATTCGAATTGTAGGACAACTACTTACATTTATTTGCATTTCGTATTTTCCATAATGATTTTTGAGGTTATCTGTAGCGACAAGATGGACTCGCTTGATTGTAGCATTGAAAACATAATCATCCTCTTCGACAATTTCGAATAAATCTTTGTAATCTTTACCGTTTTCATTGTTAATAACACTCAAAATAGTAAAATCGATTTCCGCGTTTTTACCGGCGTCTATATCTTTACCCCAAATTTCACCGATATTTTCATTCTAAAAATTTAACAAATTTCAAAATTTTATTTCAAATCATACAATAATGAACGTTGTTTACGACATTTTTTATCTAAAGGTATCAAAAAGTTTCATTTAGACTTGAGTTTAGGTTTAAGTTTGTGGGTTTGCAATCCTGAAAAATGATTTTCCCTACAGGATACAGAATTCTAAACGAAATTTCTTTTAAACGTTATAATTTTTACGCATTTCACCAATGTTTCATTGTTAATGCTACGCGCATTCAAATTGGAGTCCCGGGTTTGAATCTAGTTTAAGAAAATTCACTAAAAATCGTTTTTTTGTGATAAATGATAATTTAGATAAATCAAGAAAGCATTTGACAGCAGTGATTAATCTAGTTGGTTAATTTCTAGATTTTAAAGATATTTTTTCAAACTAATACCTTGTCTAAATTTTCCGAACAACTTAAGTCGTTCGTTACTAATTTTGGTTCGTTGTCGTTTACATCATTTAACATAATAATAAATGATTTCGTATCTCTCCTTATCCCTTGCGATCTTTCATCTAAAAATAATAAAAAAAAAATCACATCAATTAGTTAAACTCTCAAAAAATTAATCATGTAAATGTAAATTGTACATATTTTTTCTACAGCCATCTGAAAGTTATTCGTTCTGTAATCATTTAGTTGCGTTTCGAGTGTTCCATGTAATGAAAATGACAGTTTCGTACTGCAAAACACTTTCGGAACGCTCCGGAGTACACAACTTTAACAGTTGACAGTTGACAGTTTTATTTCGATGATTTTGCATAACCTTAAATCTCTTATCCGAAGTTTTGTCTAAATTAATGATATAACAATGAAAGATGATGGAAAAGAAAACATCAGCGATGTTGCCGGATAAAGCTCGTGCAAGGTACGGAAAACAGTACGAAGAAAAAGGCGAAAAACCCAACGAAACACGTAGTGTTGGAATACAAATAACTATTTCTTGGTGTTACTGAACAATTAAATAAAACTCACTGTACTGATTGTCTATACATTCGATGCTGCAACTATAATTGGCAGGTCCTTTATCTCTATTTAAAGAATCACCTCCGTTAGTCACCATTATAGTGTTGTCTTCGGTGAAATAAAAATTTTGAGCGCACAATGTTGTATCGATATTACCATCGGTAGTTTGAAATTTACACGTTACCGTATGGAAAGGGGCTAAAAAATACAAGCAAAATACGAAATAAATAAAACTCACTTCATAAATACAATTTGGAGTGTACGAACTTTGATATTTATATTAACTTACCATCTCTATCTTTATCTGAAGTGTATATATAAGATACGTTTGTATCTGGGGGGGATTTTTCTTCAACATCTAAAACACCGATTTCCGATATCACTGGATTTTTACTATTGGTGTCTACTACTTGTATTAGTACCTATAATAATGTTAGAAAATTATTTTCCGTTTTGGAATAGACACATACAAGAGAAATCCACCTTTGGATAATTCCGCGTCAATCGGTGGAGCTATTGTAGTACTGATTTATGCCGCTAGGGCCTGCCTAACGCAACTCGTCGCTAATTCAGAGCCGCGCGGGCCGTTTCACTGCTAGCTTCGTTTTTTTATGATGGCAAATTTAAGCCGCCGGGAAATTTTGTTTTCGACTCGGTAAAAAAGGTGCCGAAAAAATGTTTTAATGTTGAAAATTGCTTACAAACATTATGCTATAAGGAAAATTCAAGTGTACGAGTGGATTTAAAAACTGTCCCATTCGATGAAAACGTTGAAAGAATTCGAGAGCTTGAGCGCACACACCGTCGACAGACACCTGCACACTCAGCCATCACTGTTAGCTAGTTTTTGGTGCCCCACGCACCTTACTCGCCTGACCTGGTTCCGTGCGACTTTTTCTTGTTACCACGCATGAAAAGGGGTATGAAAAGACGGCGATTTGAAAATATTGAAGACATCGACAAAAGAACGAGACAGGAGCTTGCAGCCACCTCTAAAGATGGGTTTTGAAGAATGTGGAAGAACAGTGGAAGCACCGCTGAGACAAAGCATTTAAAAAATAATATTTTTGGGTACCTAAAATCGTATGACTTACCTCTAACGGTTCGGAAAAATATAATCCATCATAAGCCCAACATTTGTAAGAAAAATTATATAACGGTATATCTGCGTCGATTCCTTCGTTTTTAACGGTTAGTGCGCCCGACGTTTCGTTCACTTCAACCCAATCATATTTTTCCTCTTCAGCACTTAAACAAAAATAACAAAATAAGATAATTTTCATTAAATAAAAATGAAATAACAAACGATACAGTTTAATAAATGATAACGTCGAAGCTATTTTGTACTACAAACCTCTTCTTCAAAGCAAAAATGAAAAGGTGCCAAGTCTGTGATGTAGGTAGGATGTTGAAAGTAGTAGTGAACGTGCAGAAACACAATTCCAAAGCTTAGTAGGACGCGACGTTTTGTTTTTGTCTACAGAGACTATTTAGTCCACGAAGTAATCTTCATCTCCATTATACGAGAAAATCGAGATACGAAATTTAAGTAGCCCGATTTTCTCGAGACGATTCCATACAAAACTAGGAAATTTTTTGTTTATTGTTCTAAAATTTTCTTAGTACAGCAATTCAAGCTTAAAATCTTAAAGACCTTTATCGATCTTCTTGAAAATTTGGAATTAAGTTCATCTTACCCTCCCCTTCGAACCTGACTTGGTCGCAAAGTATGATTTTTATTTTTAAGGGGTGAAAATCACCCCTTACTTACCAATAAATTGATAAATAATGAATTAAAGCGGTGATTGGTTATAGTTATGTTCAAATATAATAAATTTTGATTGTTTTGTATCATGACTTTAATATTTTGATATTTTACACCTCACCTACCCTTAAATACAACCCCTCGTACAAAGATTATTTGAAAAATGTGGTAAAAAACATGAAATTTTTTTTATTTTGAATCGTATTTGGAAGAATTTTTTTCTTTGAGTATTAGGAATCTGACCCTCGATATTTTTAATAATGCAACTACCAAAAACCACCCCTCAGAATGGGAAAAATATAATAAAATATAAATACAAAGGAGACACGGCGTGTATAAAAGAATAAATACTCGAAAAAGATCAAAACGTTTCCAGCATTATCTCTAGAAAAATGAATTTCGGTTTTTTAATAATAACTCGGCTTCCTTTTAAGCTTTTTGCATTCATCCATACATCATTTTGTAGGGAATTTTGTAAGCTACAAAACCATGAGAGTTGCAACCCTTCTAGGCCTTTTTCTTCAGAGAATTTTGAAGCTAAAAGGTAGAAAAGACTGACCCTTAGCGTTGAAATCGATACTTTAAACGCTTATATCTCGTTTAATTTTCAAGTTACGTGAGTTTAAAAAAAACAAAATGTTCAATAAAATAAAAACTAAATCTTAGTTTAAAAAATTCTTTCGTTGATCCAATAGTTTTCGAGATATTTTGAAAAAATAATAGTTTTTTTAAAAATCGAAAAAAAATTTCACGTTAAACAACTTTTTTCAAAATAAACGTTTTCCAAACCATTCAAACTTTTGGAAAGTGTTGTTAGGGCTTAAACAAAGATAATTTTACATGGGCTACGATTAATTTTAATTTCGCCGCACATGGTGTCAAATTTACCGACATTTTTTGTTTTTTCAAATTCGAGTTACTCAACTTATTTTCGTCATAACTCGCTTAATTTTAAAGCTAGTCGGTTTTATAAAAACTCATTTTAAAGGTCTAAAAAAGCACTTTAAAATTGTTTATTACAAATTTTTACGAAAAATTGATAGTTTTTACGTTATTTGAGCTCAAATCTCTGCATAAATTTACAAAAAATAAAAAATTGGCTTTTAGTGACTCATAAGTTGCTGCATATTATTTAAAAAATTTAATTTAAACTGACTAATTTCTTTGGTTTTTTATAAGCTTCAATTTCGATAAGTATAATTTTTTTCAGAAAATGCGTAATTTTCGAGTTTTTCGTGAAAAAATGTTGAAAAACGTGTTTTTCTTTTAATTCAATCAATCGCGAATAACTCAGAAATTATCGAGTTAAATAAAAAACTCTATTCCGCATTTTCTTCATAAAATTCAATCCTCTATCGATTCCCGGTGTTATTTTGAAATTTTAAATTTCCACCCCTTGAATAAGGGTGGCATTCACCCCTGGGGTAGAAGCATATATTGGCACCAAATCAGATTTACTATTACTATCATTTTTGAGCTTCTGTCAAAATTTCAAACTAATCTTTTTCTTTAAAATTGCGAGGTAATTTGCCTAGTTCACTGTACTATCTGGATTTTTGTCATACATTACAAAAAAGGGCAGTCCTCAATCCAAATTTTTGGTCTGATGAGAATCCACATGCCAAAAGTGTATTACCAACATCAATTTCAACTTAATATTTGTCAATTGAAATTTCGCTTAATAAATCTAATTTATTACAAAAATTATGTTCGATACTACTCGGTATAAACCGTACAACTAGCGCCCTCTATGATCGTCAGACATAAAAACGAATTCATTGGATGTATCAGCTTCCAAAACAAATACAGTGTTGCCATTATTGCCAAATATTTTCCAGTTTCCGATCTATCCCAGATACTGGATCTGTAGATCGGATCCTATTTTTCAAAAATATGCGTTTCTGGTTATACTTACGTGCAATAATAATATAGAACAGAATTGACTGTATCCAGGTCAATAGCTTTAATGAAACCCACCGAGGCTCCTATAGATGCAGCTTCTATTGCCGATCGGTCGACGTTATTGGAATCGGGAAATGAAGGTGGATTGTCATTGATATCAGTTATACTGATAAGTATAGTACCTGAAACAAGCGTATTTTTTATTAGATCAATTATAGTTTTTATCTAGTAATGTTATTTATTTCTTTCGATAGAAGCTGTCGATTTCTATTTATTAATATGCTCTACAGACCAAATAGACCTGGGGTATTAGTATTTTTTACGTCTTCCACTACACAGTCATACCATCTCTTCCTTGGTAGCCCCTTTTCCTTTTTTTCCTATTTTGCGGTACTAATTTTCGTATTCGTTGTCTATGTAGTCCCTCAACAACTCACCCTCTGTACCTCTGTATAAAAGAGCTTATTGTAGTTTCTCCGTAAAGTTCATCAAATTCTTTATTATTTCTTCTTCTCCAGATATCGTTGGGCAATCTTGGTGCAATGTACAAATTTAAGAGTCTTTCTCAAATTCCTTGGTTTGCTAATACACATTTAGAAACAGTTTATATCGTTTTAATGCTGATGGAGAAACCCTGATCTAGAATTTATTTTTTCACATATTTTTTCAAGGTTGAAAATTTAGATACGTTAGGTTAGGTTATGTTATGTTTAGGTTAGGTTAGGTTAAGTTAGGTTAGGTTAGGTTATGTTATGTTATGTTTAGGTTAGGTTAGGTTATGTTTAGGTTAGGTTAAGTTAGGTTAGGTTAAGTTAAGTTGGGTTGTATTAGGCTCAAATACTCAAAATATTGAGCGACTTTGTTTTTAAAAGAACTATTAGACTATTACATCGTATAGAAGATTAATAAATATCAATACAATCGGGTATAAAATATAAAAAATATAAAGAAAATATAAATTACGTGAAAACCAAAAATACCTTAAAACAAGCTGTGGACTAGTCCGAATAAATTTTTTTACTATTATATCAAATTGAATTTTGGTAATTATTTAGTTTGAGTTGTATACGCCCGATCTCCTTGAAAGTTTAGTATGTTGTAGAGAAAATTATGCTGATTAATTTAATTTATATATATAGGGCGCGGAAATTATTTTTTCACATATTTTATCGAGCTTAAAAATTTAGATACGTTAGGTTAGGTTATGTTATGTTTAGGTTAGGTTATATTTAGGTTACGTTAGGCTAGGTTAGGCTAGGCTATGTTTAGGTTAGGTTAGGTTAGGTTAAATTAGGTTAGGTTAGGTTATGTTATGTTTAGGTTAGGTTAGGTTATGTTATGTTTAGGTTAGGTTAGGTTATGTTATGTTTAAGTTAGGTTAGGTTACGTTAGGTTAGGTTAGGTTAGGTTAGGTTATGTTTAGGTTAGGTTAGGTTAGGTTAAGTTAGGTTAGGTGATGTTATGTTTAGGTTAGGTTATATTTAGGTTACGTTAGGTTAGGTTAGATTAGGCTATGTTTAGGTTAAGTTAGGTTAGGTTAAGTTAGGTTAGGTTAGGTTAGGTTAGGTTATGTTATGTTTAGGTTAGGTTAGGTTATGTTATGTTTAGGTTAGGTTAGGTTATGTTATGTTTAAGTTAGGTTAGGTTACGTTAGGTTAGGTTAGGTTAGGTTAGGTTATGTTTAGGTTAGGTTAGGTAAGGTTAAGTTAGGTTAGGTTATGTTATGTTCAGGTTAGGTTAGGTTAGGTTATGTTTAGGTTAGGTCAAGTTAGGTTGAGTTAGGCTCATACTCAACATATTGAGCGACTTTGTCGAGATATTTATGATAACATATCTTGTTATAGAAGTCTTAGATATATATCAGTATCGTCAGTATTTTGGGGAATTTCTATTTAAAATACATTATTCATATTAAAGTATTTATTGAAGAAATGTTACGAATGTATCCAATAGAAATTGATGATAATTTAATTAATACGTGTGAATAAATGATTAATATTAGAAATTGATTTGTGTCATTGCATTAGTCGTAACTAATTATAATTAATATTAGGGAGAATTTGGGGGAAGGGGGTGTTGATGTGTTAAAAGATAGTCTAAGTACAAAAATTATTCCCTCACGTAGTTTTTAAGGTTTGAACATTGGATATTGTGCACTATCTTGAATAGTTGATATTTTGCAAATACTGGATGTTGGAGAGGATTGGGGGCGGGAAGGGGGTCGTTAAAAGATAGTCTAAATGTTCAACAGAAACCTTTCCCCGCCCTTAATCCTCCCCAATATCAAGTATTTGAAAACTATTCAAACAATATCCAATGTTTAAACCTTAAAAACTACGTGAAGGAATAATTTTCGTGCCCTATATACACATATACATCAAATTAATGAGCAAAATTTTCTCCATAACATACTAAAATTTCAAGGAAATCGAGGGTATGTAACCTAAATAAAATAATTACCTGAATTTTTAATGTTGGAACATCTCATAAATAATAGTTTTTTTTTTTAGTATTTATCTTACTTGTAGTTGTCCGTTGGTCTTCGAAATCTGGATCAGTGTTAAGATCTTCAACTGTTATTGCTAGATATAGAGTATCGAACAATTCGAAATCGGGTTTATTTGGATTATCCTCGTTATTATTCGCTACCACCAATTTGATTTCCAAACCTGTACCGTTCTTCGTTTGCGTACTTTCCACTTTTAAGAAACTGGAAAAGACAATAACTGGTTGTTTTATATCCCCCAATTAACACAAAACTATCGATAGTTCGTTTCTCGATATCAATTTTCAAAAAAAAAAGAATCAACGTATCGATTTAGAAGCAAAGCGATTTGAATTTTTGTAGTACGCGATAAATTTATCAAATTACTTACTTCATCGCTTCTCTTATTTCGTCGGTAATATCGATATAACTGTTTGTTTTCGTAACTTTAGTTTCGTCCCAATTGATATAAGATTTTAGATTTGCTGTAGTATCGACGTCCGATGCTGTTATAGTTACGTTTAAAGCAACCCCGTTTTTTTGATTCTCTTCAACGGATAAACGCATCACCTTCAATCGACGAAATTAATAAAATTAAACAAACGAAATCTATATAATCTAATTAAATTAAAATATGGGGGTACATTTCGACCCAAAGGTTTTATAGTGTGTCCCCCTTTATAGCTGCGATAAGGCAGAATCCATTTGATCCATCAAGAAGTAGATTTGAAATCGTTAAAGCCCCAATTCCTTCGTGCTCATTATCAGGACTGTTTTGGCTTTACTGATCGTTTCTTTTTCGTGTTTGTTCCAGATAATTTTACTATCTAGTGTGAGTCCCAGATATTTCCATTAAATGACAAGTATTTATACTTACCGGATCTATGACTGGAGCTTTATTGTTAACATCTAGAATATAGATGGTGACCGGCACTGACGTGACATGATCGGCATTATCTGTTGCGGTAACTTGAAAGTAAATAGATTTTAAGATGTCGTAATCGAAAGATCCATCTTTTTTCACCGTAATCACCCCATTAGAATCGATCTCTAGCCTTTCTTCAGCGTAACTTCCCACTATATTCATTCTTCAAATAATAAATGAACGATTATTAATATTAGAGAAGATTTTATAATTTAAATTCAATTATATTTTAGACCAGAGATGATAATAAACAAAAAAACAATTATTATAACATTTTATTTATTAAATTATGCAAGTTTATAATATACGGTTGTTAAAAATCATAACAAAGTTATAAAAGATAGTTGTTGAGCTTCAGATTGTTTTTGACAAGCTAATCGATTGGAGATGTTCATTCCCAAGTCTTGTGCGATGTTTGTTCTGCTACCAAACATTTTTTAAATCCTTGTATTTATCCAAACTCTTGAAATATTGTATATATAAAATATATAATGTCCGATTGAATATCTATCCAACTACTTTCGCAAACTGGTACTTGTGAAGCTTCGAAATTGAACGGATTGTTGTAAATTTGGAATTCCGTAATCAAATTTTGAAAAAATTGAGAATATTCATTCGATTTTTTTTGGTTCACTGTACCAAATGATTTTAAATTGAAGAAATGGTACAAAATTTGATTTTTCACCCGATTATCCGACAGCCTCAACTTTGCGAATACATTTGAGTGTCGATCAGATTTGTACCTTCTAATTTTATATTCAGATCAGTCAAGTGTTTATTCATATCTACCAAAAAGGCACAATCAAACCACCAGTGATCGTCATCGAAAATTTTTTGACCAAATCTTGTCAAAATTGCCTAAACTGTCGGTGGTCTTTTTTTTAAATGTTTGGATGCCAATGATTTCTGATGAATTATACAGCGAAATCCCGCAAAATTCCCTGATTTAATTTAGTTACAACGCCCGAATGTTTGCCAGTCACTTTAATAACCCAGGACAAACACTAACTTGTCCCAACAGCTCAAATTTTTCCACCAATTTCTGTATTGCGGTCCGAGAAGGTGCTTCACGTCGACCAAAAAATATTTTAGTTTTACGAACCGTCTCTTTCAATGCGTCGTTGAAGCGTCTATCGTTCCATTTTCATTAATGGCGTAGTTTCTACTTGTCAAATGTCAAAAAATGACAGCTTCAAAAGTGACAATTACCGAAATAGCGGGCTGTTCAAAATAACACCTCTTATTGGAAAACCCTGTAGTTCTTCAGTTATTTCAAAGATAAATCAATTATTCTTGAAGCGACTGTGTTTTTTAATAGCGAAATATTTTGAATTATTGACTTTTGAGATGGAAATGAAAGGTTTTGATTTGCAATAACAAAATTTGATTTCAGGGCCTCTTCGTTCTCCGTATTAGCTTTAGTAAACATCGATTGTTGACGTTGAAGTTTAGATTTTGGAAACGACAATGTAACAATCGAATTTTGACTTTTGATTCGTATCATAATGTATCTTTACAAACAGCAACTAAACGATTACAAATCAAACAAATTAGACTGAAAAACTCTGCCATCACTATCAACTTGATATTTTGTGATATTATACCAAAAAATTATGGAACTCGAGTACAATTAAAATCCTTCTACAAACGTATCGTTTCGATTACTCGACTCAACTGACTCACGACGCGTCGACGCACTCGTTTTATATGGTTAAGGAAGGTTCTAGTGTAGAAACGAAGCGCGTGGAAGATTTTATCGTTTTCGACAAAAATAATATGACATTTTGGCTTGTTGTTAAGAGATGGCGATACCATATTTTTCCCTAGCTTGAAATTACTTATAATAAACATCCGTAGACTTTTTCTTGCTATCGGGGGCCTTATAATACGGCACTGGGGTCGGAAACGGCCCGCGGGCCGTATCTTTGACTGTTTTAGAGTATTAAGAGCTTACTTGAGAGTCGTATCTTCAGCATCACGATCCGAAGCGCTCGTTGTGATAACGTGATAACCTTGTGGTACAGTTTCATTGATGCTATTAAAATATGAAGATTCTTCGAAAATGGGATACTCGTCGTTGTAATCTATCAAATTAACGCTAATCAGAATTTTATCGTTCATTTCCTCAGGATTTTGATCGCCTCTCGACACCACCTAAAAGAAATTAGTACACGATACTTTATTTTTTCTACGACTATTAGATATTAGATTTGTATTGGAAAACTTACGTAATATTTGTGGGTTTTCCAAACGTCGTCTTCGAAATCTAGATACTCGTTATTTTTAACGCTAATTTGGAATGTTCCAGTTCTATAACCAACTCCTGGTACTACCATATAAGCTTCTGTATAATCGATATCTTTTTCCTCGCCGTATTTTTCAAGATTAACTTTGAATTGCGCGTTAATTCCCTACAAACAACTTTCTAAGAACCAAAACTAGATTCCTCGTAGTTTAAATTTTATTTTTTAGCTCAGAAATTATTGGTATTAATATTTTTTTATAAATTTCTCACCGTATCAATATCAGTTATGGTTGTGGAAAAATTATAGCTACCGCTGTAATTTTCAAGATAATAAAGTTGTATGATTTTCTCTTCGTCCTGATCGAACACTTCTTCCGATCCGTTCTTGTAAATGTTTTTTATTATTTGCGGCGGATTATCATCTATATCGTCGATAACGAAAGTCACTTCGTCAGTTGTACACCACGATCCGTTTAAATTGCAGACGCAAGCCTCGATTTCCCATTTGTAGAAAGTTAGATCGTATTCATCTCTATCGATGGGTTTAACATCTACTCGACCGCTAATTTCATCAACGGATATATAGTCTTTAGATAGATCTTCTTTTACTTTATAGTAGCAAATGTCTTCATTGATTCCAGTATCGCCATCAATAGCTTTGACTTCGAAACTCTACAACAACGAAAATATTGGTTTCGATAAATTGAAGATTTCGTCGGTTATTTAACTCACTTGCGATTGTTCTTCTTGGAATTCTTTGAATTTGGTTAATAGAGTCCATACTGGGTAAGTGTTTCTTAAATCATTCACGTTGATGATGGCGCTGTTTTCTTCTGATATATGACCGGCACCATCCTAACAACGATTAAAAATATTATTACATCAAATCGAATATTTATATTTACGTTTCGATATTAATTAACTCACCTCAGCAGTAACGGAAAATATATAAAAATTAGTTTGATTATATTTCAATTTCTCCTTTGGGTACATATATACCGGAGAACTGTATAAGTCCCCTGGTGTTTCACGAAACTCTAAACTGAATATTTCGTCTTCGTTTTCATTACCGCTCTACAATATTATTATATTAATTAATTTTCCTTCGTTATTTATAATATCTGTTGAATACCGATTGAGTTTTATGTATGGAACGCCTCGAATCTTTTTAAATGGATCACCCTGTTAATACAATAACAAATTTGACGTTTCATTATTCTTGAAATTTATCGAAAGTCACAATGTATATTATTGATAAGCGTAGAAGTCAAGAAGAAACGTGTAATGATTTATATCCTAACCGAAATCCCATTACGAGATTAATAAATTAGTGAAAAAGTTTAACGAAACTTTATGAGGACGTAGAAAAACTGAAAATGAATCTTTAGATGTTTGTGTTTTGTTAGAAGACTATCCACACTTGAGTACTAGACAAATATCCAAGGAATTTGATATTAAATGAAAATTTTACGCGAACGTTGGCTCAAGAATTGTCATATGACGATACTAATGATCAAAACGATCCAAATGTTATTTTTCGCTAACTATTTGTATCAATCGGCTTAATTATAGATGCTGGTCACGTAACAATCCTCGTTGGATGCGTGAATCCCGCGCCCGATATTCCGAAAATCTGAATAATTGTTCCCTTTTTCATTGAGTGTAACTTAAATGGTCCGGAGTATTTAGATTTATTTGAAAATAGTATTATACTTGATTTGGCTCGGATATTTCCATATCCAAGTAAGTATTTTCAATTACATTCAAAAAAAACTTTATGATTAGAAAGTTTAAGACAATTACAACATCCCGAACGACAATATTGATGGTGCCTCACCTCAATATGTGTGGTGAGGCAATAATTAAATAATGTGTTTCCCAGAAAATGGATTAAAGTGCGTGGTTTTATCGAATGGCCCCCGCGAACACCCCACATGAATCCTTTAGACTATTTCCTGTGTGATCATTTGAAAAACATTATTTATAAAACAAAACTTCCTAATATTCAGGAATTAAAAGATTACCACGCAGATACGGCAATTGAGCAATCAGGGATGTTGCAAAATGTATTGCAAAGTTTTAAAAACAACATTTATAATAATATAATAAAATTCGTTATGTCATTTAAATATGAGACTTCAGTTATTGTATTTTACTGCACTAATTTCGTTAAACTTTTCACTAATTTACTGACAGTAGATTTTGTTACGGGATTTCGGTTAGGATATAAATTATTAAAGAATAATCAAATTAAACGATCTAAATGTACAATATCTATTGTAACTTTGGTGGATATACTGTAGTTTTAACTTTTTAAAAATAAAAAATTTGAAACAAACACAACAAACACAACAAAAAAAACAACATTTAAAATAATATAATAAAATTCGTTATGTCATTTAAATATGAGACTTCAGTTATTGTATTTTACTGCACTAATTTCGTTAAACTTTTCACTAATTTACTGACAGTAGATTTTGTTACGGGATTTCGGTTAGGATATAAATTATTAAAGAATAATCAAATTAAACGATCTAAATGTACAATATTTATTGTAACTTTGGTGGATATACTGTAGTTTTAACTTTTTAAAAATAAAAAATTTGAAACAAACACAACAAACACAACAAAAAAAACAACATTTAAAATAATATAATAAAATTCGTTATGTCATTTAAATATGAGACTTCAGTTATTGTATTTTACTGCACTAATTTCGTTAAACTTTTCACTAATTTACTGACAGTAGATTTTGTTACGGGATTTCGGTTAGGATATAAATTATTAAAGAATAATCAAATTAAACGATCTAAATGTACTATATCTATTGTAACTTTGGTGGATATACTGTAGTTTTAACTTTTTAAAAATAAAAAATTTAAAACAAACACAACAAACACAACAAAAAAAACAACATTTATAATAATATAATAAAATTCGTTATGTCATTTAAATATGAGACTTCAGTTATTGTATTTTACTGCACTAATTTCGTTAAACTTTTCACTAATTTACTGACAGTAGATTTTGTTACGGGATTTCGGTTAGAATATAAATTATTAAAGAATAATCAAATCAAACGATCTAAATGTACAATATCTATTGTAACTTTGGTGGATATACTGTAGTTTTAACTTTTTAAAAATAAAAAATTTGAAACAAACACAACAAACACAACAAAAAAAACAACATTTATAATAATATAATAAAATTCGTTATGTCATTTAAATATGAGACTTCAGTTATTGTATTTTACTGCACTAATTTCGTTAAACTTTTCACTAATTTACTGACAGTAGATTTTGTTACGGGACTTCGGTTAGAATATAAATTATTAAAGAATAATCAAATTAAACGATCTAAATGTACAATATCTATTGTAACTTTGGTGGATATACTGTAGTTTTAACTTTTTAAAAATAAAAAATTTAAAACAAACACAACAAACACAACAAAAAAAACAACATTTATAATAATATAATAAAATTCGTTATGTCATTTAAATATGAGACTTCAGTTATTGTATTTTACTGCACTAATTTCGTTAAACTTTTCACTAATTTACTGACAGTAGATTTTGTTACGGGACTTCGGTTAGAATATAAATTATTAAAGAATAATCAAATTAAACGATCTAAATGTACAATATCTATTGTAACTTTGGTGGATATACTGTAGTTTTAACTTTTTAAAAATAAAAAATTTGAAACAAACACAACAAACACAACAAAAAAAACAACATTTAAAATAATATAATAAAATTCGTTATGTCATTTAAATATGAGACTTCAGTTATTGTATTTTACTGCACTAATTTCGTTAAACTTTTCACTAATTTACTGACAGTAGATTTTGTTACGGGACTTCGGTTAGAATATAAATTATTAAAGAATAATCAAATTAAACGATCTAAATGTACAATATCTATTGTAACTTTGGTGGATATACTGTAGTTTTAACTTTTTAAAAATAAAAAATTTAAAACAAACACAACAAACACAACAAAAAAAACAACATTTATAATAATATAATAAAATTCGTTATGTCATTTAAATATGAGACTTCAGTTATTGTATTTTACTGCACTAATTTCGTTAAACTTTTCACTAATTTACTGACAGTAGATTTTGTTACGGGATTTCGGTTAGGATATAAATTATTAAAGAATAATCAAATTAAACGATCTAAATGTACAATATTTATTGTAACTTTGGTGGATATACAGTAGTTTTAACTTTTTAAAAATAAAAAATTTGAAACAAACACAACAAACACAACAAAAAAACAACATTTAAAATAATATAATAAAATTCGTTATGTCATTTAAATATGAGACTTCAGTTATTGTATTTTACTGCACTAATTTCGTTAAACTTTTCACTAATTTACTGACAGTAGATTTTGTTACGGGACTTCGGTTAGAATATAAATTATTAAAGAATAATCAAATTAAACGATCTAAATGTACAATATTTATTGTAACTTTGGTGGATATACTGTAGTTTTAACTTTTTAAAAATAAAAAATTTAAAACAAACACAACAAACACAACAAAAAAAACAACATTTATAATAATATAATAAAATTCGTTATGTCATTTAAATATGAGACTTCAGTTATTGTATTTTACTGCACTAATTTCGTTAAACTTTTCACTAATTTACTGACAGTAGATTTTGTTACGGGATTTCGGTTAGGATATAAATTATTAAAGAATAATCAAATTAAACGATCTAAATGTACAATATCTATTGTAACTTTGGTGGATATACTGTAGTTTTAACTTTTTAAAAATAAAAAATTTAAAACAAACACAACAAACACAACAAAAAAAACAACATTTATAATAATATAATAAAATTCGTTATGTCATTTAAATATGAGACTTCAGTTATTGTATTTTACTGCACTAATTTCGTTAAACTTTTCACTAATTTACTGACAGTAGATTTTGTTACGGGACTTCGGTTAGAATATAAATTATTAAAGAATAATCAAATTAAACGATCTAAATGTACAATATTTATTGTAACTTTGGTGGATATACTGTAGTTTTAACTTTTTAAAAATAAAAAATTTAAAACAAACACAACAAACACAACAAAAAAAACAACATTTATAATAATATAATAAAATTCGTTATGTCATTTAAATATGAGACTTCAGTTATTGTATTTTACTGCACTAATTTCGTTAAACTTTTCACTAATTTACTGACAGTAGATTTTGTTACGGGATTTCGGTTAGGATATAAATTATTAAAGAATAATCAAATTAAACGATCTAAATGTACAATATCTATTGTAACTTTGGTGGATATACTGTAGTTTTAACTTTTTAAAAATAAAAAATTTAAAACAAACACAACAAACACAACAAAAAAAACAACATTTATAATAATATAATAAAATTCGTTATGTCATTTAAATATGAGACTTCAGTTATTGTATTTTACTGCACTAATTTCGTTAAACTTTTCACTAATTTACTGACAGTAGATTTTGTTACGGGATTTCGGTTAGGATATAAATTATTAAAGAATAATCAAATTAAACGATCTAAATGTACAATATTTATTGTAACTTTGGTGGATATACTGTAGTTTTAACTTTTTAAAAATAAAAAATTTAAAACAAACACAACAAACACAACAAAAAAAACAACATTTATAATAATATAATAAAATTCGTTATGTCATTTAAATATGAGACTTCAGTTATTGTATTTTACTGCACTAATTTCGTTAAACTTTTCACTAATTTACTGACAGTAGATTTTGTTACGGGATTTCGGTTAGGATATAAATTATTAAAGAATAATCAAATTAAACGATCTAAATGTACAATATCTATTGTAACTTTGGTGGATATACTGTAGTTTTAACTTTTTAAAAATAAAAAATTTAAAACAAACACAACAAACACAACAAAAAAAACAACATTTATAATAATATAATAAAATTCGTTATGTCATTTAAATATGAGACTTCAGTTATTGTATTTTACTGCACTAATTTCGTTAAACTTTTCACTAATTTACTGACAGTAGATTTTGTTACGGGATTTCGGTTAGGATATAAATTATTAAAGAATAATCAAATTAAACGATCTAAATGTACAATATTTATTGTAACTTTGGTGGATATACAGTAGTTTTAACTTTTTAAAAATAAAAAATTTGAAACAAACACAACAAACACAACAAAAAAACAACATTTAAAATAATATAATAAAATTCGTTATGTCATTTAAATATGAGACTTCAGTTATTGTATTTTACTGCACTAATTTCGTTAAACTTTTCACTAATTTACTGACAGTAGATTTTGTTACGGGATTTCGGTTAGGATATAAATTATTAAAGAATAATCAAATTAAACGATCTAAATGTACTATATCTATTGTAACTTTGGTGGATATACTGTAGTTTTAACTTTTTAAAAATAAAAAATTTAAAACAAACACAACAAACACAACAAAAAAAACAACATTTATAATAATATAATAAAATTCGTTATGTCATTTAAATATGAGACTTCAGTTATTGTATTTTACTGCACTAATTTCGTTAAACTTTTCACTAATTTACTGACAGTAGATTTTGTTACGGGATTTCGGTTAGGATATAAATTATTAAAGAATAATCAAATTAAACGATCTAAATGTACAATATCTATTGTAACTTTGGTGGATATACTGTAGTTTTAACTTTTTAAAAATAAAAAATTTGAAACAAACACAACAAACACAACAAAAAAAACAACATTTAAAATAATATAATAAAATTCGTTATGTCATTTAAATATGAGACTTCAGTTATTGTATTTTACTGCACTAATTTCGTTAAACTTTTCACTAATTTACTGACAGTAGATTTTGTTACGGGATTTCGGTTAGGATATAAATTATTAAAGAATAATCAAATTAAACGATCTAAATGTACAATATCTATTGTAACTTTGGTGGATATACTGTAGTTTTAACTTTTTAAAAATAAAAAATTTAAAACAAACACAACAAACACAACAAAAAAAACAACATTTATAATAATATAATAAAATTCGTTAGGTCATTTAAATATGAGACTTCAGTTATTGTATTTTACTGCACTAATTTCGTTAAACTTTTCACTAATTTACTGACAGTAGATTTTGTTACGGGATATCGGTTAGAATATAAATTATTAAAGAATAATCAAATCAAACGATCTAAATGTACAATATCTATTGTAACTTTGGTGGATATACTGTAGTTTTAACTTTTTAAAAATAAAAAATTTGAAACAAACACAACAAACACAACAAAAAAAACAACATTTATAATAATATAATAAAATTCGTTATGTCATTTAAATATGAGACTTCAGTTATTGTATTTTACTGCACTAATTTCGTTAAACTTTTCACTAATTTACTGACAGTAGATTTTGTTACGGGATTTCGGTTAGGATATAAATTATTAAAGAATAATCAAATTAAACGATCTAAATGTACAATATTTATTGTAACTTTGGTGGATATACTGTAGTTTTAACTTTTTAAAAATAAAAAATTTAAAACAAACACAACAAACACAACAAAAAAAACAACATTTATAATAATATAATAAAATTCGTTATGTCATTTAAATATGAGACTTCAGTTATTGTATTTTACTGCACTAATTTCGTTAAACTTTTCACTAATTTACTGACAGTAGATTTTGTTACGGGATTTCGGTTAGGATATAAATTATTAAAGAATAATCAAATTAAACGATCTAAATGTACAATATCTATTGTAACTTTGGTGGATATACTGTAGTTTTAACTTTTTAAAAATAAAAAATTTAAAACAAACACAACAAACACAACAAAAAAAACAACATTTATAATAATATAATAAAATTCGTTATGTCATTTAAATATGAGACTTCAGTTATTGTATTTTACTGCACTAATTTCGTTAAACTTTTCACTAATTTACTGACAGTAGATTTTGTTACGGGATTTCGGTTAGGATATAAATTATTAAAGAATAATCAAATTAAACGATCTAAATGTACAATATCTATTGTAACTTTGGTGGATATACTGTAGTTTTAACTTTTTAAAAATAAAAAATTTAAAACAAACACAACAAACACAACAAAAAAAACAACATTTATAATAATATAATAAAATTCGTTATGTCATTTAAATATGAGACTTCAGTTATTGTATTTTACTGCACTAATTTCGTTAAACTTTTCACTAATTTACTGACAGTAGATTTTGTTACGGGATTTCGGTTAGGATATAAATTATTAAAGAATAATCAAATTAAACGATCTAAATGTACAATATTTATTGTAACTTTGGTGGATATACAGTAGTTTTAACTTTTTAAAAATAAAAAATTTGAAACAAACACAACAAACACAACAAAAAAACAACATTTAAAATAATATAATAAAATTCGTTATGTCATTTAAATATGAGACTTCAGTTATTGTATTTTACTGCACTAATTTCGTTAAACTTTTCACTAATTTACTGACAGTAGATTTTGTTACGGGATTTCGGTTAGGATATAAATTATTAAAGAATAATCAAATTAAACGATCTAAATGTACTATATCTATTGTAACTTTGGTGGATATACTGTAGTTTTAACTTTTTAAAAATAAAAAATTTAAAACAAACACAACAAACACAACAAAAAAAACAACATTTATAATAATATAATAAAATTCGTTATGTCATTTAAATATGAGACTTCAGTTATTGTATTTTACTGCACTAATTTCGTTAAACTTTTCACTAATTTACTGACAGTAGATTTTGTTACGGGATTTCGGTTAGGATATAAATTATTAAAGAATAATCAAATTAAACGATCTAAATGTACAATATCTATTGTAACTTTGGTGGATATACTGTAGTTTTAACTTTTTAAAAATAAAAAATTTGAAACAAACACAACAAACACAACAAAAAAAACAACATTTAAAATAATATAATAAAATTCGTTATGTCATTTAAATATGAGACTTCAGTTATTGTATTTTACTGCACTAATTTCGTTAAACTTTTCACTAATTTACTGACAGTAGATTTTGTTACGGGATTTCGGTTAGGATATAAATTATTAAAGAATAATCAAATTAAACGATCTAAATGTACAATATCTATTGTAACTTTGGTGGATATACTGTAGTTTTAACTTTTTAAAAATAAAAAATTTAAAACAAACACAACAAACACAACAAAAAAAACAACATTTATAATAATATAATAAAATTCGTTAGGTCATTTAAATATGAGACTTCAGTTATTGTATTTTACTGCACTAATTTCGTTAAACTTTTCACTAATTTACTGACAGTAGATTTTGTTACGGGATTTCGGTTAGAATATAAATTATTAAAGAATAATCAAATCAAACGATCTAAATGTACAATATCTATTGTAACTTTGGTGGATATACTGTAGTTTTAACTTTTTAAAAATAAAAAATTTGAAACAAACACAACAAACACAACAAAAAAAACAACATTTATAATAATATAATAAAATTCGTTATGTCATTTAAATATGAGACTTCAGTTATTGTATTTTACTGCACTAATTTCGTTAAACTTTTCACTAATTTACTGACAGTAGATTTTGTTACGGGATTTCGGTTAGGATATAAATTATTAAAGAATAATCAAATTAAACGATCTAAATGTACAATATTTATTGTAACTTTGGTGGATATACTGTAGTTTTAACTTTTTAAAAATAAAAAATTTAAAACAAACACAACAAACACAACAAAAAAAACAACATTTATAATAATATAATAAAATTCGTTATGTCATTTAAATATGAGACTTCAGTTATTGTATTTTACTGCACTAATTTCGTTAAACTTTTCACTAATTTACTGACAGTAGATTTTGTTACGGGATTTCGGTTAGGATATAAATTATTAAAGAATAATCAAATTAAACGATCTAAATGTACAATATCTATTGTAACTTTGGTGGATATACTGTAGTTTTAACTTTTTAAAAATAAAAAATTTAAAACAAACACAACAAACACAACAAAAAAAACAACATTTATAATAATATAATAAAATTCGTTATGTCATTTAAATATGAGACTTCAGTTATTGTATTTTACTGCACTAATTTCGTTAAACTTTTCACTAATTTACTGACAGTAGATTTTGTTACGGGATTTCGGTTAGGATATAAATTATTAAAGAATAATCAAATTAAACGATCTAAATGTACAATATTTATTGTAACTTTGGTGGATATACTGTAGTTTTAACTTTTTAAAAATAAAAAATTTAAAACAAACACAACAAACACAACAAAAAAAACAACATTTATAATAATATAATAAAATTCGTTATGTCATTTAAATATGAGACTTCAGTTATTGTATTTTACTGCACTAATTTCGTTAAACTTTTCACTAATTTACTGACAGTAGATTTTGTTACGGGATTTCGGTTAGGATATAAATTATTAAAGAATAATCAAATTAAACGATCTAAATGTACAATATTTATTGTAACTTTGGTGGATATACTGTAGTTTTAACTTTTTAAAAATAAAAAATTTAAAACAAACACAACAAACACAACAAAAAAAACAACATTTATAATAATATAATAAAATTCGTTATGTCATTTAAATATGAGACTTCAGTTATTGTATTTTACTGCACTAATTTCGTTAAACTTTTCACTAATTTACTGACAGTAGATTTTGTTACGGGATTTCGGTTAGGATATAAATTATTAAAGAATAATCAAATTAAACGATCTAAATGTACAATATCTATTGTAACTTTGGTGGATATACTGTAGTTTTAACTTTTTAAAAATAAAAAATTTAAAACAAACACAACAAACACAACAAAAAAAACAACATTTATAATAATATAATAAAATTCGTTATGTCATTTAAATATGAGACTTCAGTTATTGTATTTTACTGCACTAATTTCGTTAAACTTTTCACTAATTTACTGACAGTAGATTTTGTTACGGGATTTCGGTTAGGATATAAATTATTAAAGAATAATCAAATTAAACGATCTAAATGTACAATATTTATTGTAACTTTGGTGGATATACAGTAGTTTTAACTTTTTAAAAATAAAAAATTTGAAACAAACACAACAAACACAACAAAAAAACAACATTTAAAATAATATAATAAAATTCGTTATGTCATTTAAATATGAGACTTCAGTTATTGTATTTTACTGCACTAATTTCGTTAAACTTTTCACTAATTTACTGACAGTAGATTTTGTTACGGGACTTCGGTTAGAATATAAATTATTAAAGAATAATCAAATTAAACGATCTAAATGTACAATATTTATTGTAACTTTGGTGGATATACTGTAGTTTTAACTTTTTAAAAATAAAAAATTTAAAACAAACACAACAAACACAACAAAAAAAACAACATTTATAATAATATAATAAAATTCGTTATGTCATTTAAATATGAGACTTCAGTTATTGTATTTTACTGCACTAATTTCGTTAAACTTTTCACTAATTTACTGACAGTAGATTTTGTTACGGGATTTCGGTTAGAATATAAATTATTAAAGAATAATCAAATTAAACGATCTAAATGTACTATATCTATTGTAACTTTGGTGGATATACTGTAGTTTTAACTTTTTAAAAATAAAAAATTTGAAACAAACACAACAAACACAACAAAAAAAACAACATTTATAATAATATAATAAAATTCGTTATGTCATTTAAATATGAGACTTCAGTTATTGTATTTTACTGCACTAATTTCGTTAAACTTTTCACTAATTTACTGACAGTAGATTTTGTTACGGGATTTCGGTTAGAATATAAATTATTAAAGAATAATCAAATTAAACGATCTAAATGTACAATATTTATTGTAACTTTGGTGGATATACAGTAGTTTTAACTTTTTAAAAATAAAAAATTTGAAACAAACACAACAAACACAACAAAAAAACAACATTTAAAATAATATAATAAAATTCGTTATGTCATTTAAATATGAGACTTCAGTTATTGTATTTTACTGCACTAATTTCGTTAAACTTTTCACTAATTTACTGACAGTAGATTTTGTTACGGGACTTCGGTTAGAATATAAATTATTAAAGAATAATCAAATTAAACGATCTAAATGTACAATATTTATTGTAACTTTGGTGGATATACTGTAGTTTTAACTTTTTAAAAATAAAAAATTTAAAACAAACACAACAAACACAACAAAAAAAACAACATTTATAATAATATAATAAAATTCGTTATGTCATTTAAATATGAGACTTCAGTTATTGTATTTTACTGCACTAATTTCGTTAAACTTTTCACTAATTTACTGACAGTAGATTTTGTTACGGGATTTCGGTTAGAATATAAATTATTAAAGAATAATCAAATTAAACGATCTAAATGTACTATATCTATTGTAACTTTGGTGGATATACTGTAGTTTTAACTTTTTAAAAATAAAAAATTTGAAACAAACACAACAAACACAACAAAAAAAACAACATTTATAATAATATAATAAAATTCGTTATGTCATTTAAATATGAGACTTCAGTTATTGTATTTTACTGCACTAATTTCGTTAAACTTTTCACTAATTTACTGACAGTAGATTTTGTTACGGGATTTCGGTTAGGATATAAATTATTAAAGAATAATCAAATTAAACGATCTAAATGTACAATATTTATTGTAACTTTGGTGGATATACTGTAGTTTCAACTCCGAAATGATGCCATTTAGATAAAGGGAATATTAAATGAAAAAGACACGTACGTGATAATTGTCGCGTTCCATAAATAAAACTCACTCTGTGTATATAAATCTATTTACCGTTCCGGGGATGACGTGAAATTTGATTTCATTCAACCACCCATCAGGATCTGTTACTGTAGATACACAATTCGTACTCGATACGTCGTAATCTGTTTCTTCCTAGAAAATATAATAAAATTTGGGGTTTTATTAACATTAATAAGCAGAAATAATTACGATTTTAATTTTCTTTTGTTTTATGTAGGGTGAAACTTATTTAACCACATCTGGTATTCGATATTTAGTTAATAATTATTTAAATTATATTTTTTTACGTCCGTTATAGCATTAAATTTTTTTATTTAATTAATTTGCATTTATAAAAAATGTAATTTGACGTTCCAAACTAAACTGTGAAAT
This sequence comes from Diorhabda carinulata, assembly GCF_026250575.1. Classification (NCBI taxonomy): domain Eukaryota; kingdom Metazoa; phylum Arthropoda; class Insecta; order Coleoptera; family Chrysomelidae; genus Diorhabda; species Diorhabda carinulata. The sequence continues at coordinate 226,745 of NC_079468.1, forward strand.
ATATTCGATTACAGTTTTTTGGGACGTCGAGAAGGGTTTAAATAAAATATGTCGTAGGACCTTTCTAGGTTCTAGGGAAAGTTCAATTGCAAACACAACGTGTTAATTGTACTTTTTTCCATTTCTCCACGACTTTTTCTTCGAAATAAGTACTAGAAAATATCAGTAACGGTGATTAAATCTCATAAAAACTTGTATTTTCCGCGTGAATTTAAATGATATTTTTTTGACAATTTACCGCCCTAAATTACAGCCTATTGGTAAATCCACCCCTTGACGTTAATTTGGGTAATAAAAAAATTTATATACTTACGTCGAATTCGCATTTGAACGAACCTACGACAGGTGGTTCGTCGTCGATATTTTGTATTTTAAGACGAATATCAATTTTATCGTTTTCGTTTTTCGTTGATATTATTTGAAATAAATACGATCTTTGGTTGGAATTTTCGTAATCGAATGATTGTAACGAAGAAAATACACAATCTTTAATTTCATTTTCGAAAGTTGCGGGTTCGATAAAATCCACTTTTAACGTCGTACCTAAACATAAAATTCAATAATAATTATAATCAAAAAATTTTTCTTTTTTAATAATAATAGTTTATTACTTACAACTTTCATCATCGTCGTATTTAATTTTGAACAATTGCGTTTTGTTTTCGAAGGAATTATTATTTTCGTCCATTTTCAAAAGGTAGGGATTCTGACCTGATATGTTTACCTTCGAATTGATTGTCTCTATGGTTATTTCGCCAAGAACCATTCCTAAAACAGAATAATACTTACAACATACCGCCGAATCTTTCTAATGCGAACCAACGTCATAGTTAAGCGATTCTATATGTCCCTTAGACACTTGAAGTTTCATTAACTCATATCAAATTACTTAACATTATTTTTATGTTGATGTGACGCGACGATCATGAATATAATTAATTACAACTTTTGTATACAATAGGATTAGTATTTAAGGTTAGTATATACAGTTTGTCCCAGTAACTTTTTTATTATTAATTTTACGAAAAAAAGTTATTCTTTATAAAAAATTCCGCACAGTCCAAAATCTAAAATTCAATCATCAGATGTTAAATTTTTTCAATCGTATACGAGGTTTGTCAAAAAATGTGATTAGTGCTCAATATCGAAAATTGTTATAATAAAGAAAAGATGTTTAGAATTAAATTAAATATTCAACATTGTTTATTTACATTAAAAAAATAGGATGAACTAGCATTTTTTAAAATTAATAATGAAAGTAGGCTTTGCGAACTGTCTAAATATCGAAAAAACGTCAACAATCGTATTTCGAAAATTACCGCGGTATAAACACTTTTTTTTTATTCAGTCTAACAGTGTTTTTTATAGTTTTTAGAGAACCTTATTGTTCAGTTTTATGTTTCACAGACGTATTTGTTTATGAACGCCACCAACATCAAGTCCGGAAGAAAAAATTTAGATTGTGCTGATACAGCGGTACATTTTTTGACAAACCTCGTATACGACCGAAAAAATCAAACATCTGATGATTGAATTTTAGGTTTTAGACCACGCAGAACTTTTTATAAAGAATAACTTTTTTTCGTAAAATTAATAATAAAAAAGTTATGGCCCATATACCGCCAACTTTCGTGGACACACTGTATATACCGCATAATTTTGACACAGATTATATATGTTAATAAATAGTTTTTCCCAGTTGTAAATCAACTTAACTAACAACAAAACAAATAATAAAGAATCGTAGAAAGTGTGTAGAAATCGATTTTTTTGGATGAAATGTTTGGGCTCAAAATACCTAAAATGACTCTTAATTAGGGCTTTAGAGCGGTTCTAACCGCATGGATTTTGTCGCCGAAGCGAAAATTATAGAAATTGCTTGCAGTGGCCGTAATTTTAATAATTTTGAAATCGTCATTGGCCGAAGATTATCGTCTTCGAAAGAAGCCAGAAAAATCCGAATGGAAGAGTTACCAGACAGAAATGAGTTCATCTAGAGGACAGAATGGACAGAAAAATCACAAAAATAGAGCAAAAATTCGTTGTCTTAAGTTACCACTTGAAATAAAAACACACACAGTGGTTAGATCATCAATAATATACTTTTAATTCCAAATTTTCAACTTACCCGAATTAATTATCAGGAATAAAACCAGTATCGGGAAACTCATCTTTCTATCTTTCATATCTGTAACAAATTTTAAAAATAAATTAACCTCGAATCACGTAATTTATAATTTTGTTTTTTTTTTCTCGAGTTTCCGATTAAATATCGCGATAATTTGATGTAGATAAGGATAAAACGCTGCCCAAAAATCATCTTCTCGTCTACCGGACTTAAGCCTTTCTTAACCTAAAACATTTTGCTCGGTCTCCAACATCTTGGATTCAAATATTCTTTTTAAATCGTCTCTCTATCACGTCGTCTTTGTTCATCTATTATCTTTCAATCTTGACCAGCCCAGCAGATGCAAATCTGCACGTCGTATTATCAGCTAGATCTAGCGTCTTCAGGTGTTTGTTGAGGCGACAGTACCTGTTGGTATTCGTAGATCTTCTCTGGTTATAGTTTCCCAGAAGAGTTTCGATAATTGGTTTCGCTCCTACCAAGACATGTAGGTGTATCCGATTTGAATAACTACATGTTTCAGTTTACCAAATGGAGCCCATTAACTTAACTAGCTTTAAACAATTCTCATGATTGTTTATGCAGTTAAATGCCTTTTCATAATCGACGATTATTAATACTATAGGCTTTCTATTAATCAATTTATCACTTGGAGTTAGTTATTCGTTCTATAATCCGACTCGGAATCCTGTTTTTTTAGAAATATTAAAACTTTCGAGGAGGTGGTCGGAACGATTCTTTTAACCATTCCAAGGAGAGGGAATTTAGGACAATATTTTTCGTAAATCATAGAGGATTAAAAGCCAATCAAAATGTTATATCGTTTAAGATGCTAATGAAGCCAAAATTCTCCTTGAAAATCCTCGTTTTCGAATTGATTCAGTTACTACGTTGTTTCGAATATTATCGTTAGATTTTTTTGAAAATATATCAGTCGGTAGTTTTTAATAATTTATTTATTGTAAATAAAAATTTGATATGTAAATTAAGAAGATAATGAGAAAAAAATCTTTGATCGAATTTAATAAGATAACGATTGTTATAATTATATTTATTCCGACAAAAAAGGTTATCAATTGATCTTCGAAATAATCCTTGGGGAAAATACTTCAAAATATAATAGGACGAGGAGGATCCAAGGAAATTGAAAGAGTAGACCTTGAAATAATAAAATATAAAATGATAAAAATATCGTGGACGAGATTGAATTACCGATTGGAGTCCCATTGGTAGAAGGATACGAAGAAGACCCGGAAAATCTTGATAAAACATGAAGCAATGAAGAAGAAAGATCTAGAGGACTTTCTTTATTCTGTGTCTTCGCGTTTCGGTTCGTTTCCCGAAAGATTCATCGTAAAACAATTTCTGTATCTATTTTAGTATCGTTAGTTGTATCTTCCGAACATATGGAAGACGTTATTCGGAAAAAAATAATTAACTTACCTATCAATTAGATCATAACATATTTATAACAATGTTTAATTAACAAATACGAAAACTATTACACTTTAATATTAACGAAAACTTTCAGTTGTTGACGATCGTCCCTAAATTAATGCTCAATCTATAGTACTTTGATGTCTAAACTACAAATAAGATAATATAGATAATAATATGCCAATTTTGATAAATTCGCTATTTCAGATATTTATCAAGTGTATTGATAAGATTAATAGGAATTATTCCGTATTAAAAATATATTTATTAAAAAAAATTGTAATTGATTTTATAGATAACTTTTATTCATTATCGCTGCTCTAGTAGTTATCAGAATTAGAAGAATCTAATTTAGTACAAAAGTCCATAGCTAAAATTAATCCAATCATAGAATAAAATTATTGCAAAATGTGAGAAAATACGTTGTAGATTCGATTTCGATTCGCAAATGATTGTGCATTTTTTTGCATTGTAAAATATCGAGCCCTAAACTAATTCTGAACGTGGAGGTCGTGCTAAGTGGATAGCCATGCAAGGATCTTTCTGAAATTGCTTACAAACGAATTTAAAGATGAATAACAAAGAAAGATTCAGAATTTTTAATTTTTTAAACGAGTCCTTGCAACGAGCCCAGCTTTTTAGTAGATAGTAGTTTGAAGAGTCGTTCAAATTGAATCGCATCACACGTTTCCCAGAAGAGAAAACTCAATAAAAGTCAAGCTTTAAATTTTAACGACGTCAATTTCATTTTAGAAACGTTGAAACAGAGAAAATTAACGATGTTGTTGATAAAAACAAATATGTAATCTATGAGTTTTTTTATCTGTAAGGTGCGAGGCATAATTTGGATTAGTTTTGTTAGCTTAATCACTTCCTTGGTGGTCAAATATCTTAATGTTAACGATTCTAATAAAGATCATGATGAATATTAAGATTTTGAATACCTGGAAGAAACGATAACAAGTTAAAAGGGAATTCGACATGAGATGGGCAAGAGGAAAAGAAACAGTTGGAGCTCTAAGAAACTTATCAAAGTCCACAGATATCTCAAGGAACTCCAGAGCATTACATCCGGGTTATATGGTAGTGAATTCTGGGTCATGAATGGAAGAGAAAAGAAAATGTTTGGTGGTGTACGATTGTGTTGGTGGAGAGTGGTTAAGGTGTAAAAAGAAGAAGAGGGCGTCCACGTAGGGTAGATGCATATAATCAGTCGAGAGATTTCGAGTTATGGTCTGTTTTGTGAATATATAAACTAGTGAGTGAATTATTGAGTCACTGTATAAGTGAATGGACAGAAAAATATCGTTTTCCCGTAAAAAACAAAATTATTTCTCACTTTAAATTATCCTAAAGATAAGAAAGGTTAAGAGAATATCATTATCTCGAGTCAAGAGGTCTTTAATTTCTATCAGTTGCAGGAGGAGTATCAAAATATACTGGTCTGCGATATCACCCGGCAAAAGTAAGTACATTCATTTTATTTTTATGGTTTTATTTCTATTATTTCAAATAATCTGTTAATAGTATTTGCTCTAGTTATTATCTATAAATATATTTTCGATATATAATTTTCGAGATAATCGTAAAATTTAATTTTTTCATAATTATATCGTAGGATTCCAAACAAAAGTCAAAAATAATCGTAATTTCTAAAAAAAAATAAGAATTGATCATTTTGGCATGTTAAAAAAAATGCTACTCCGATTCGTATTTGAATAAATCTGGTACCATAGAATTGATTTAAACCAGTTATGAAACTCGGGAAGTACATTGTTGATCATAATTTTTTTTTTCTTTGGTATTCACAGCAAACTAGTTCTCCATTGGTGGAGTATTTTGTAGAATATCACATCTAGTCTGTCTCTATCATAAACTAATAGAGCTTCATTGTAGTGAAGAGGATCCAGCCTTAGTTTTACATTGACGCAGAATATCCGGACATTTTTTCACGGGATAAAAACTAATTTTTTGTTGCGCAGTCTTTTATAAATTAGACATTGTTTTATTTGATTCAAAATGTATACAGCAACATTTTTTTTTGCTTCATCCTTTTGCTGTTAATTTTAAAAATGCGGAAAACTGCAGAAAGACGCAGAAAAACGCAGAATAAACGTAGAAAAACGCAGAAAAACGCAGGAAAACGCAAAAAAATGCAGAAAAACGCAGAAAAATGCAGGAAAACACAGGAAAACGCAAAAAAACGTAGAAAAATGCAGAAAAACGCAGAATTTTTAGCTATTATTGTCGTTTTCCTGTTTTCCAGAAAAGTTAATAATAAGGAATATGAGTGTAGAATATCCGGACATTTTTCCACAGGATAAGAACTAATTTTTTGTTGCGTAGTCTTTTGCAAATTGGACATTGTTTTATTTGATTCAAAATGTATATAGCAGCATTTTTTTTTGCTTCATCCTTTTGCTGTTAATTCTAAAAACGCGGAAATCTGCAGAAAAATGCAGAAAAACGCAGAAAAATGCAGGAAAACACAGGAAAACGCAAAAAAACGTAGAAAAATGCAGAAAAACGCAGAATTTTTAGCTATTATTGTCGTTTTCCTGTTTTCCAGAAAAGTTAATAATAAGGAATATGAGTGTAGAATATCCGGACATTTTTCCACAGGATAAGAACTAATTTTTTGTTGCGTAGTCTTTTGCAAATTGGACATTGTTTTATTTGATTCAAAATGTATATAGCAGCATTTTTTTTTGCTTCATCCTTTTGCTGTTAATTCTAAAAACGCGGAAATCTGCAGAAAAATGCAGAAAAACGCAGAAAAATGCAGGAAAACACAGGAAAACGCAAAAAAACGTAGAAAAATGCAGAAAAACGCAGAATTTTTAGATATTATTGTCGTTTTTCCTGTTTTCCAGAAAAGTTAACAATAAGGAATATGAGTGTAGAATATCCGGACATTTTTCCACAGGATAAGAACTAATTTTTTGTTGCGCAGTCTTTTGTAAATTAGACATTGTTTTATTTGATTCAAAATGTATATAGCAACATTTTTTTTTGCTTCATCCTTTTGCTGTTAATTTTAAAAATGCGGAAAACTGCAGAAAGACGCAGAAAAACGCAGAAAAATGCAGAAAAACGCAGAATTTTTAGCTATTATTGTCGTTTTTCCTGTTTACCAGAAAAGTTAATAATAAGGAATATGAGTGTAGAATATCCGGACATTTTTTCACGGGATAAAAACTAATTTTTTGTTGCGTAGTCTTTTGCAAATTGGACATTGTTTTATTTGATTCAAAATGTATATAGCAACATTTTTTTTTGCTTCATCCTTTTGCTGTTAATTTTAAAAATGCGGAAAACTGCAGAAAGACGCAGAAAAACGCAGAATAAACGTAGAAAAACGCAGAAAAACGCAGGAAAACGCAAAAAAATGCAGAAAAACGCAGAAAAATGCAGGAAAACACAGGAAAACGCAAAAAAACGTAGAAAAATGCAGAAAAACGCAGAATTTTTAGCTATTATTGTCGTTTTTCCTGTTTACCAGAAAAGTTAATAATAAGGAATATGAGTGTAGAATATCCGGACATTTTTCCACAGGATAAGAACTAATTTTTTGTTGCGTAGTCTTTTGCAAATTGGACATTGTTTTATTTGATTCAAAATGTATATAGCAACATTTTTTTTTGCTTCATCCTTTTGCTGTTAATTTTAAAAATGCGGAAAACTGCAGAAAGACGCAGAAAAACGCAGAATAAACGTAGAAAAACGCAGGAAAACGCAAAAAAATGCAGAAAAACGCAGGAAAACGCAAAAAAATGCAGAAAAATGCAGGAAGACGCAGAAAAACGCAGAAAACGCAGAAAAACAAACGTAGAAAAATGCAGAAAAATGCAGAAAAAACGCAGAAAAACGCAGAAACGCTATTATTGTCGTTTTCGTAGACATTTTCCATTCCGATTGAGGTACCTCCAAAACATGTGATTTGAATGCATGAATCGCTTCTTCAGATATAGAAAAACGTTGATTTCGTTGATTTTTCTTTGATCTACGGTATCATTGGATACCAAACAAGGACTTAGCGGCTGATAACCCATCAATTCGATGTATTGACTGTTGACAACTCAAATAGCAATCGTATGACAACTCAAAATTTAAGTAGCAACTTTCGTATTGCAAGAAATGTAGTTGACATTCAATTTAATAGCTGCGGAAATGAGTTGTTGGTGGATTGTCTTGGAAAAGTTGAAACCACCGAAACAAATAAGGCGAAAAATTTGTTTAAAAACTAGTAAAATTTTTAACTAATGTATATAATAAAAAAAATATTTAGGAGTATTTGAGTCAAAGTTCGTGGTGAAAATTATAGGAAATAACCCGTACTGTTGTCGTTTAATGACACTAATTATTGATGGTAATTGAAATGGAAAACAACGAGGCAAAGTCCAACATGCAACGATAAATCACATAGGAATAGTCGATCGGTCTTTCAAAAGAGAAACTTGAACTACGATAATATCTACATATTTCGATATTGTTTATAAAATTTTGAATCCATTTATTATAATTTGTTATGTCTATGAAGCGAGTAAAGTAAATGCAAATACAAATTGCATCTAGTATATATTTTTATTTTTAAAAATTATTAAAGAAAGGTTTTCCAACAAAAAAAAAAACGAGAAGTCAAAAATTACAAGTTATAAGAAATCACTAAATTACATAAGTTTGAATATAATTTTTATATTTGGAAGTTATTTTGGTTCTTAACTTCAACTGCAATTTTCGCATTAATATCGGCTTAAAAACTATTAGTGAAGCTTCTGTTCTCTACAGACTTCAACAACGATTTATATTTGTCGCACGTGATGGTCCAAGTTAAGATTTTCATCTTGTTTTCAAGAATTAGCAAATCATGACCAGAATTGTGTTTGAAATCGAAGTTTTTGAAAGAAAATTGAGTAAACAAGTAACTCGTAAGCATCAAACTTTGACTCATCACTTCATAAAACTCTGTAATTTTCATGTTGTTAACCCTTTGCAACCTCTAGATTTTATTTAGACTTCTTAAAAGAGTTTTTTCTCAATCTCCTTGTAGAAATACTGTTCACGATTACCGTTCGTTAATCTTCAGTAGTTTTGTTTTTTCGAGGCCACTCTGAAGGTTTTCCATAGCCAAAACTCCTGGTGGAAGCATTATCTTTTACGGTATTATTAATTAATGAACGAATTTCAACTGATAGTTCCTTGGTTTTACCTATTTTAAAACTTAGAAGTCTGCATTTGCGAAAACGAAAACAATTCGTATACAAACTTCACTAAAAGACGTCTCTGGGACTAAACTACAATCATAAACACCAAATAAATAATTCGCAGTTGAAGAATATTAAACAATCGGTAGTTGCAGGTTTTTATTTGTCGCAGTCTCCGACATTATATCGTACCAAGTAATTTTGAACGTAACTTTTATGATATTAGTTTTATGAAACAACGTAAATTAGAATTCAATTGGAGCAGGTGTTCAAAATGTCCTCAGTTTTTACTAATACACTTACTAAGATTCGACCAAGGGATTAAAATCGGGAAGGCCAACGAATCGGAGCTTCTACATCTCCACCAATCCATCGATTCTGTGTTTATAAAACTTTTTTGACAAGTGGATTTCCATCGCACCAAAATATATTTTCAAAAATTTGTATTGAGGGTTGTAATTTCTTGTAATGTTCGATAAAAATCCGCTCTAATGGTTGAAGAAGACGTTTTTGTTTGTCTTGCCACGATCTTTAAACTAACTGTTGGATTTTTTCTAAATTTAAAATCATATTTTGTTAATTAATGTTGTTTTTTGTTAACCAGAATTGATTTTTTTAGATCTAACGATTAGATAACGTTTTCCAATGACTCTAAATGTCCCAGGATCGCAATCATGATTATCAAATTGTTTGTCTTATATTAAGACCTCTAATAGCTCAAAGCCTATACTAATTTAACTTTGAAAAACAGGATCTTATACTGATTAGACTGGATTTTATTTTATTATATATAATAATAATAATTAATAACTTTATAATTTTCAAATCAAAATATTGCAAAAACCGTACACGGTATCGAATTTCATCAAGAGTACCTTTTTGGTGTAAAATTAATTGTTGTTTAAGTTCACTCAAAATTTTGCTTAATAAATTTAATATTAAAAAAGTTATGAACCGTGTAACTAATGCCCTCTATGGGAATCAGTTTTCTATATATCCTAGAGATATATAGACCTTTTTTTGAAACACCCAGTAGACTATAAATAGTATTATCTCAAAAAAAAAAAAATATTTTCTAAATTCTCTCGAATTGTTGTGTAAATACTAAAATCATTGTTGAATATTCCCTTAGATTGATTAGTTTCGAATTTTGTTGCTTAACTTACAAACAATCAATGCAAGATTTTTCAAATCACGAAATTGTTTATTATAAATCATATCAATGTTTAATATTCGATTAGGTAACGGTTTATTTTTGGTTAATGATCAATTTATTTCATTTAATTAGTATACGATAAATTTATATTTGATACAAATTTTTGTATCGTCGCTAGAATCTTGTTCATTCAATATTTAAATACAACGTGACATGTTTTCGAACTGAAAGTGATTTCGATAAAAGTAAGTAGAAACTTGAAAATGAAAATGATTGTGTTGTGGAACCGGAATTTTTTTTTTTCAGAATCTGTTATGGTTCATAGGAGACGATTTAGAAAAAATTTCAAAAACAAAATAATACCTCGAAATGATTTTGAATCGACAGTAACAGTTAAAAATTTTGAATCTATTTCGGTCCAAACAGATGATGAAAGTACGTCATTTATTGTATGAAAGTTGATTAGGATTATTAATACAATTTATCAATTCAATTGAGTGAATATGAAAACTAAAGTAAATAAAATTAGGGGACTCGGGAAACATGCGATTGATTGAAGAGAAAATAAAATATTGTTTATGTTTCTTATTGATTTTATGTCTTTTCTGTTTTAAAATTAGTCTTTTTTTTCGATAACTTTTGAAGGATTGACGACTTTTCTTTAAATCTTTTCAAAATTTTGATTTATCTTTTGAAAGTTATCGAAAAAAAACTAATTTTAAAACTGAAGAGACTTAATATCAAGAAGATTTAGAAACATAAATATATCGAAAGGTCTAAGAAATTGAAGAAATTAAAGAAATTTAAAATATTATTTTTATATGATTGAAATATTTCTAAATAGTACAGTGAACCAAGCAAATCCCCTCGCAATTTTAAAGACTTGCATGGATTAGTTTGAAATTTTGACAGGAGCTCAAAAATGATATAAATAACAAACCTGATTTGGTACAAATGTATGCTTCTGCACCAGGGGTGAATACCACCCTTATTCAAGGAGTGGAAATTAAAAATTTCAAAATAACACCGGAAATCGATAGAGAATTGAATTTTATGAAGAAAATGTGGAATAAAGTTTTTTATTTAACTCAATAATTTCTGAGTTATTTACGATTGAAAATTAGAAAAAAAACCAAGTTTTTCAACATTTTTTTACGAAAAACTCGAAAATTACGCATTTTATGGAAAAAATTATACTTATCGAAATTGAAGCTTATAAAAAAACCTAGAAATTAGTCAGTTTAAATTAAATTTTTTCAATAATATTCAGCAACTTATGACTCACTGAAAAACAATTTTTTGTTTTTCGTAAATTTAAGCTCAAATAACGGAAAAACGATCAATTTTTCGTAAAAATTTGTAATAGACATTTTTAAAGTACTTTTTTAGACCTTTAAAATGACCTTTTACAAAACCGACTAGCTTTAAAATTAAGCGAGTTATGACGAAAATAAGTTAGGTAATTCGAATTTGAAAAAAAAATCACGTTTTTCAACCTTTCTTCAAGAAAAACACGAAAATTACGCATTTTTTGAAAAAAATTATTCTTATCGAAATTGAAGCTTATAAAAAAACAAAGAAATTAGTCAGTTTAAATTAAATTTTTTTAATAATATTCAGCAACTTATGACTCACTGAAAGCCAAATTTTTCTTTTTTGTAAATTTATGTAGAGATTTGAGCTCAAATAACGGAAAAACGATCAATTTTTCGTAAAAATTTGTAATAGACATTTTTAAAGTACTTTTTTAGACCTTTAAAATGACCTTTTATAAAACCGACTAGCTTTAAAATTAAGCGAGTTATGACGAAAATAAGTTAGGTAATTCGAATTTGAAAAAAAAACACGTTTTTCAACCTTTCTTCAAGAAAAACACGAAAATTACGCATTTTTTGAAAAAAATTATTCTTCTCGAAATTGAAGCTTATAAAAAAACCTAGAAATTAGTCAGTTTAAATTAAATTTTTTCAATAATATTCAGCAACTTATGACTCACTGAAAAACAATTTTTTCTTTTTTGTAAATTTATGCAGAGATTTGAGCTCAAATAACGTAAAAACTATAAAGTTTCCACAAAAAATTGTAATAAACATTCTTAAAGTACTTTTTTGGACCTTTAAAATAAGCTTTTATAAAATCGTCTAGCATAAAAATTAAGCGAGTTATGACGAAAATAAGTTGAATAACTCGAATTTGAAAAAACAAAAAATGTCGGTAAATTTGACACCATGTGCGGCGAAATTAAAATTAATCGTAGCCCATGTAAAATTATCTTTGTTTAAGCCCTAACAACACTTTCCAAAAGTTTGAATGGTTTGGAAAACGTATATTTTGAAAAAAGTTGTTTAACGTGAAATTTTTTTTTGATTTTTAAAAAACACCGTTATTTTTTCAAAATATCTCGAAAACTATTGAATCAACGAAAGAATTTTTTCAACTAAAATTTAGTTTTTATTTTATTGAACATTTTGTTTTTGTTTTAAACTCACGTAGCTTGAAAATTAAACGAAATATAAGCGTGTAAAGTATCGATTTCAATGCTAAGGGCGAGTCTTTTTTACCCTTCAGCATCGAAATTCTCTGAAGAAAAGGGCCTAGAAGGGTTGCAACTCTCATAGTTTTGTAGCTTACAAAATTCTCTACAAAATGATGTATGGATGAATGCAAAAAGCTTAAAAGGAAAGCCGAGTTATTATTAAAAAACCGAAATTCATTTTTCTAGGGATAATGCTGGAAACGTTTTGATCTTTTTCGAGTATTTATTCTTTTATACACGCCGTGTCTCCTTTGTATTTATATTTTATTATATTTTTTTCATTCTGAGGGGTGGTTTTTGGTGGTTGCATCATTAAAAATATCGAGGGTCAGATAACTTATACTCAAAGAAAAGAATTCTCCTATTACGATTCAAAATAAAAAAAATTTGATGTTTTTCACCACATTTTTCAAATAACCTTTGTACGAGGGGTTGTATTTAAGGGTAGGTGAGGTGTAAAATATCAAAATATTAAAGTCATGATACAAAACAATCAACATTTATTATATTTGAACATAACTATAACCAATCACCGCTTTAATTCATTATTTATCAATTTATTGGTAAGTAAGGGGTGATTTTCACCCCTTAAAAATAAAAAGCATACTTTGCGACCAAGTCAGATTCGAAGGGGAGGGTAAGATGAACTTAATTCCAAATTTTCAAGAAGATCGATAAAGGTCTTTAAGATTTTAAGCTTGATTGGCTGTACTAACAATATTTTAGAACAGTATCGATAAATTTGTATAATATTGCGGTGAAAAAGAAACCGTAGCACTATTTTTTAAATAAATTATTAAGTTACAAAACTGAAATTTCAAAGGTATACAAAATAATACCAAACAAAAAAAACAGCAAAAACAAACGATAAACTATAAAGAAAACAAAAATAGAAAACTACGAGTAATCCAAATAAAAAAACGATTTTAAAACGCTATAATCGATATCCATAATCCGAAGGATTGAAATTCTTGATGATGATGATTTTCTAGATAGTATCTGTCACGTTTTTGCCACGTCTCCGGAAGTTTTCGAATGCCTTTTACGTAAAAATCTTCCCCGGCTCTTCACGTAAATATTCGCCCAACGAATTGCATTGCTTTCGAATCGCGCCCCGTCAAATGCCTCTTTCAATAAAAGTCACATGGTGACAAATCTGGACTATAAGGATGATGTTTCAGTGATTCCCAACCCAATTATATACACATTTCCATCGGAAGTCGATTTATCGTTGTCTTGCTGCAATTTCAGACTACTGGATTGGAATATCGCGTCGTTTTGATCTGTAGACAAGTTTTATCGTGTTTTCTTAAGAGATTATTATAATACTGCACGTTTTTTAATGAGATAATCAACAGTTCATTCCATAAACGCGCGTTTACTCTCCGGAATATAATAGTGTAACCAAGTCTTATCTGGTGCGATAAATTTTCTCTTTTTTCTTCATACCCCTGCAGGAACCGCTTGCAAACATCCCAGCGTGTGTATTTCTGCTCATAATTAAGAATTTCGTCACTTCTCGGCCTTTTTGGACAACGGAATATCATTAATACACTTGAGTCTTGGAGAGGCACCCATCCTACATTTGACGCGTTACATCTTTCCGGCTATAAGTCCACTAGGAAGCGATGTTAGACGGTTCCGTTGGTATTCTACATTTCGTAAAAGACCAGTTTAAACATCCAATAAGTACAACCCCATTCGGAAACACTAAGTTTTTCGAACTGCACCAACACTCGCAATTATACTGTCCCAGGCGCGTTTCGTTAACCAAGTTATCGTCTTCAGAGACTTTACCTACAGTGTCTGCAGACGCGTCGGACAGTTTAATCGTGACTGTTGGTGTAGTGGTGGTCTAAACAGTGTATCAAATAGAAATGGATCTAAAAAAAAAACAGATTTTGTTCTATTGAAATTATTGATAACTTTGATATTGATATTTTATATTTTGGGATTTGTATCTTCTCTGTATATAATTTCTGTTGATCTATTAGTGCCACAAACGGTTAGAAAAAGATTCGAATGGAACGATCTGGACGCGGTCAATCGTATTACAAATATCCCGATAGTGGAAACCGGATGGTCTTATGCAGGAGGCTTCTATCAAAAAATAAAAGTAAATTTCAACTAAACCACCATCAAACGCATTGTTAACGGTAATTTATTTTAGAATTCGAATTCGTTGATGCATTGGACTTTAGATACCGCCGAACTATCAGCTCAAACTATAGTGGAAGCTGCTTCACCAGCTCTGTTCCTATTGGAAGGACCTATCAATTCCATTGACGATATCGTTTGTAAAAGTTTGGATATCTTGGAACAAAAAGTACCGTCGATAAATCTTCCACCGGAAATGGTAAGTTAATTAAAATTATCTTCAGATAAGGTTGAACAAAGATCATCAACAGTCTTAAACTGTATGGTATTGGTAACGTTTTTCATTCAAAACATTTCGCATTCACGAGCAAAAGGACAATAATTGTGTGTAGTTGGAACCAAAAGAGTTGGTTGAAACTTTCCATGGTCAACATTTCAATGCCGCCAACGCTAGAAGAAAACCATTCTAAAATGTGCACTATGACCAATCGGTGCGTCCTACGTTGGAAATATTCGATACCATCTTTAGTAATATTAAAGTTGGACGCTGGTATGGTCATACTGCGCATGTCATTAGACGAATGTTTTGCTTCCAACTTTGGCGATGAAAATCCAATATTGAAAACCAACTCTAGTAGTCTAGATACACACAATTTTTATATACTATCAATCTCTTTGGGTTCGTTTATTTCTCCAGGATAACATTGATAATTTAGTCTTTGTAGCATACCTCGAAGAATTAGTTACAAGGGTGCAACGACCTCCCAGCGATTTGTCTAGTCCTTTCCCTTGACACTCCATTCATAGTTACATCTCGTCCTCAATACGGATCTACTTCAACTCTACAAGTATCCTAAGAAGAGACAATATTCTGGACTTTTATTCTAATGCTGATGGGGTCCTTATCAAGGAAACTGGTAATGAGGAAACAAGCGAAAATAGTATCAAGTCTTAAGATACTCATATGTATATATTGTAATTCTTATGATTATTTCTTCAGATCATGAAGCATATCTGATCCATTTTACCTAGCAAATGAAATATGTATGTTGTCGTATTTCGTAGCTTTACAACTTGATCTTTTGTTGAACGTACGTCCACCATCTTCTTGCGCTTCTCTTGATCTCCGTGCACAATTTAGTACAAGTTGATACAACTACATCCAAAAACGTCGACACAATTCAGAAAGTAAAGTGGTGAACCGTCGAATTTTCACATTTGTCTGCAGTCCTTCGTCCAGCCTTCATCTAATGTTTACCAACTCCGGAAGGTGGCCGTTGACGCAAACTCTTGATGCATCGTGTAGTTGCAGCACTGCATCTAGTTTTCTTTCCAACTATTAATCAACGTTTATTAAATATCGTACTTAATTACGAGCAAACAACAAATTGCACTTAGAAGTTACAAGGAAAAACAATTAAAAATTATCATTAGAATGATTGAAGTACACATATTATATTAAATCGTTGTTTATTATCCATGTTTTTAAACAATTACACATTGTGGTATTAAGTTTCTAGTATCATATAATTTTATTCGGATATTTTTTTAGATTTATTACAATACGAAACAATACGTACAAGAAATGGGAACGAGAATCGCCCAGCCGGTTATAAAACGCGCGGATTCCGTGAAAAAAATAGGAGACACAGTTCTATCTAGCAAATACACGGCTTACGCTGCTGATACTTTAGACGGCGTATTAGACGTCGCGGAAAAATACGTCGATAAATATCTACCCGGCGAAGACGAACAAATTATCGATGGTAAGTAATTATTGCTATGGAACGAAATGGATATAAAAGTATTCGTTTATTCAGAAACTGATAAACCTGCGAATGAAGAAGGACCGAAAGGAAAAGCCATCCATACAATACACCACGCCGAAAAATTTTCCAGGAAACTGAAAAGGAAAGTAACTCTAAGAACGATTGCAGAAGTTAAAGCACTCAAACATCAAAGCGTGGAAGCTGTACATGTTCTAACTTACGTTATTGAATTGGTAAGCACATATTGGGTTATTTAGATAAAAATGTTTGTTGGAATGCATTGGGTTTTGATGGCCAAGTGCTATAAAGAAAAGTTGAATTTGAAATTGCAATCCTCTGATTATAGGTACAGATATTTATTTGTATGATGAATCAGATTCAGTACTAAAATCAAAATAATTTAGAGCACGATTGCTGGCTCAAATAACATCATAAACAATAAAATCAATTCGGTTTTTGTTATCATTGAATCGCCTTCCCCAACCAACCGGGAATCTCCTCTAAAAGCCAGTTCTATGTACCCCTGCACGGTCTTTTGTAGACTCGTCCTCTTCTATTTTCAACATGCAGCTGCTGGGGTTGATTTAAGGCATTTTAAGCTCAAGTTTAGCCGACTTAAGTCTTCTTCTGATTATCCGATTACTCACAGATACTCCTCGCGTTTATCTGAGCTCTTTTTGGACTTAAACCACCAGTTAAAGTTTACCACTACTTTAAATAACATTTTTTTGTCACTGAGGGTGTCCCCTGAATCGATGTTTTAGCTCACGAGTGTTTTTAAGCAAAAAATAATGGCGATCAAGATACACAAAGATTGTTTATAAATATAGTATGCGTTGAAATAAAGTTATCGTCTTCAGAGACTTAATTGGAGTGTTCCAGATGATCCAAAGTAGTAAGAAATTGGTTTTTTTTTTGAGGATATCGACTCGAATATTTATAAAAATTGCGGGAATTGTCGTTTCAGGTAGCCACCGATCCAATCCTTGCGTTTCAAAAAGGAAAAGAGCTATGGGCGAGTTTGAGTAAAGATGAACCTGAAAATCAAGCTAGACCGGCAAATTTGGAACAGCTGATTGTTCTGCTGGTAAGAGAATCATCACGACGCGTTGTTCATTTGATTAATGCTTCGAGTGATATACTCAGTACTTTTCCCAGAAGGTTATATCATTCTGTGGGAGTTTTAATAAATAAAGTTTTGGCTACAACGGATTCTGCTGTTAAAGTGAGTATCTATTAACTGATATTAATTTTTTTATTATTGTTTCTATTTATCGTTGTAGACCGTGCACATGGAAAACGTCCAAGGAACGATTATCGCCATTTTGAAAGCTCAAGGATACGTATTGGCGGTTGCAATTAAAAATATTAATGACCAAATAAGCGAATACTTGGTAAGTTCAGAATTTCATTTATAATTATTTTTCCACGCGCTCAAAGTTATATTTTAACCATACAGACCTCAGAAAACTCATAAAACTAACAATAGAAACGAAAATAAAAAGAAATAGATCAAATTTTCCTTAAAAATAATGAGAATCTTCTTCGGTATTCAGTTTCGTAATGAAATATACTGAAAAATGTCAATTTTTCTTATACATGATTACGAAAATACGTAAATTTAGTTCACCCGTGTTTTTTTCCTGTTTAATAATCAATATTTTGATATAAGAATATATAAAAATAATCAATAGTTAAATTAAATACTATTATTAAGCATAATTATAGGCAACTAATAATACACTCAATTGTAGTTAGATAGGCAACCAATCATACTTGCATATTATATATTATACACAATTGATTTTAGTTCAAATTATTATTACGCGAAAACTATCATTTCTTTACAGGAACAAGTTGCTGAAAATCTCTCCAAACATGACGAAAATTCTCCAGGAGCATTATCCGTGCCTCAAATTACAGTGAACAATCCAAAAGCAACCTTAAAAAATACCAAACAAAATTCGAATGGTTTCGAAAATAATTTATAAGAACATCCACGTGTAATTTAAAATATAGTATTTGATACTGTATAATATTTTAATAATCTTAATCTAAATAATATTCTAAAAGTTATGCAGGTAATCAATATAAAATAAACGTAAATAAGAAATTTCTTTGTGTAAAATTTTCACCAGTTTCCTATAGATGGCGTAGTTTTTGCTAAATCTCTTTGAGGTCTCTTAACCAATATTCCTACCTCAAACGACAATACTATCATCAATTCTAATATAACAAATATAGACCGTGGAGGACAGAAAATATCGCGATGAAAAAGAATTACGAAGAGGATTTAAAATAAAGTCGATGGAAGAAATAGGTAAATAACGAATAAGTTTTGTCCTTTTTAATAGGAATTACCAAGAAAATTTATGGTTAAGGGAACACGGAAATATAGAAACCAAGAAAACAGAAGAAGATTGGATAAATAATAAAAATCAAGAAGACTAGAATGAGACATGGGATGGACTATTCAATTTAGGGTTTATCTTGCTGAAAGATGTTCTGAGTCAGTGAAAATACTGAGGAGAATAAACGAGGATAATTGCTGAAGCTACTCTCAAGTAAATTTTCTAAAATAAAAATGAGAAAACCCCAGACGAGGTCTTTTCGGAACTACAGGGGGTGGTAGAATTTATTGCTTCTCACTAATTTTGTTTGTAGATAGATTTTGATCTGGTTTTGTAGGTTCTGTGTAAATTACTTTGGAATTACGGTGCTCCTAGAGATTCGATACGCGCGATTTTAGTTTTTCGTTTTGGAAAAAATAGGAGAAAAGTAAAAAAAATTCCGTATACATAAAGATATTTTTATTTCAATATGTACAAATGTATACATTATCATTATTTAGAAAAAATAAATAAATAAAAGATTAGAAACAAATTAAAATAAATAAAAAATATGTTTGATATGGCCATTTACTTGAGTAGTAGAAATAAATCGAAAAAAATGTTTTTTCACTATTAGTCGATTTTTTCTCTATATTTGATAAAATATTTAGTAATTTTTGAGAAAATAGTTAAATACTAAATAGAATACAATTTTTAAAAAACGAAACGGGTCATATATCACTTTTTATAGTTTATATTGTCACAATATTTGTTGTTAAAATAAAAGTTCGTTAAACTAAATCAGTTCGGCGACGTATTCGGGTTGGTGATGACCTTGATTAATTGTCAATTCGGATCCGTCGAATTTCACTCCGTAGGGAGTGTAATCGTTATTTAAACGTTCCGGTACTTGGAATGTGGAACCTTGAAAACCCATAGCCGCTTCGTAATACTGAAAAAACAACGAAAATATTTAGATCTAATACTAATTTGACGCGAAACTTACGTTAGAACCACCTCCTCTTAACGAGCTATTGTTGCTTCCGTTTCGGTTATGAGCATGACCAGAAAGTGTCGCGTAATCTGCTAAGTCATCTGCCCCGTTTATCGGTGCCAAATTCGATGATGATCTTCTAGTTGGATGTTGTATTGTTGCATAAGCGTTGTCTTCCTAAAAATTTATGTTTTCAAAGTCAAATTTATCAAAATTAATCTAAAGTTACATTTACGTAATCGTCGCTGCTCCGTCTATTATTAACGTTTTGCTCAGGTTCATTAAAAACTTGCATTGTCAATTCTTGTTCTTCATATATCTTCAATTTTCTGTAAAAAATAACGATAATTCGTCAATTATTCAACAACAATCAAAATATTTATTTATGTATTTTCGTACGAATGGTTAAAGCCAGTACGGTTCTGTCCTATCAATACTATAATGGCGGTTATATGCACTCGCCGAGGCGATACGAAACTAGACGAACGTGGGATTTTATCTCTTCGGCTAAGATCTTTCCGTCTCGCTCTCGGAACGTTCAATTGCACGTGTTAAAGGGGAAGAGAGAGTAATGGAAATGTCTACCGAGTATAATTTAAACCATAATTGTTAATATACTCGCACACGTTCGTCCTTTTGTCCTTTTGAACCGGGTGATTGTAGCGAAAATATACACGAGGTTGTAAATGCCGGCACATCGACGAGTGTGTACCGCCAACGTGATATACGACTCTGACAAGATTACAGATGTACTGTAGTGACGTAAAAAATTAACAATTATATAAATATCCCATTTTTGTTGTGATTTTACTAATATTAGGTAGTGGGTGTTTTTAAATTGTGGTTTTTGTTATTAAATTTAGAAATGGAGATTCGAAATTTCACATTCTATTTGTTTTAATCAAAATAAATAATAATCTTCTTTTTTATCGGTTCTTGTGAAATTTCATTGGTTTGCAAATATTCCACCAAAACTTTTATATGTTCTCGTTTATTGGAAATATTATTTTGTTCCCAAATATTCCACCAAAACTTTCATATTTTGGCTGTAAATATATATTTTTTCTTTAATATTTTAACATAATGAAGGAAAATCATTTTGTTTCGAAATATTTCACCAAAACTTTTTTATTTTGACTCTAAATATATATATATATATATATATATATATATATATATATATATATATATATATTCCTTTAATATTCCAACATAATTTTGTTTCCTTATATACTATCAAAACTCTAATATTCCGCCAAAATTTCAATATTTTAACTCTGAATCTCACAAAACTTCAGGAAATATCATTTTGTTCCCAAATATTCCACCAAAATTTCAATATTTCCACTCAGATTCTCACAAATATTTTTCAAAATTTCAAGAAATATCATTTTGTCCCTAAATATACCGCAAAAACTTTAATATTTGATTAGTATTTCCCAAATATGCCACAAAAAGTTTGATAATATCGCTGATCATATAATTTGTTCCCAAATATTCCACCAAAATTTTAATATTTTTACTGTAAATATCATTTTATTGTTAAATATTTCACCAAAATTTCCAAATTTTGATTTTTAACATTATTTTGATCCCAAATATTCCAATATAATGAAGGATATATCGTTATTTCTCAAATATTCCACCAAAACTTTAATATTTTTCAATGGAAATCTCACAAATATTCTACAAAAGTTCGAGAAATATCATTTTGTTCCAAAATATTCCACCAAATCTTTGATATTTCATTAGTAAATATTATTTATTCCCAAATTTGCCACCAAAAGTTTTATATGTTCGCTGATCATATAATTTATTCCCAAATATTCCGCCAAGACTTCAATATTTCGACTGTAAATATAATTTTTGTCCCTAATATTGGAATATATTGAGGAAATATCATTTTATTGTCAAATATGCAACCAAAAGTCTGATACATTAACTGAAAATATGATTTCCTCCGATAATATTCTACCAAAATTTCAATATTTCGATTGTGTTCCCAAATATAGCAATATAATGAAACAAATATAATTTTTCCCCAAACATTCCACCAAAAATAAATACCCAAAATTCCGATACACTTACTGTTCGATCCATAGAGGATTTTCCGTGGTAGTCAAATCGTCTATGATAGCTTTCTTAATTAGAGCGTCCTTTTTTTTCAAATCCGTCGGAGATAATACCCAATGTCTCAAACAACAGCAGATAACAATAAAAGTAATAATACCGACGATAAGTACCACCAACAAAGCTATTAAAGCGACCAAAGCAGAATCGAAAGTTTCGGCTTTTTCGGTAACGAAAGCCGGTACAACATTTTCGATCGCGAAACCCGCGTAATAATCTTTCAAAAAATCGTATTTCGAATCGATTATTTTCAATACATCCGGTACAGGTACAATCGATTGCGTTCTAGGATTCACAACGAGAATATAAAGATCGGACCTACAATAATTAAATTAATAATATTAATTACAATTATAATAATTTATTTTTATTACCAATCATCGTTTTTAACACCGTTATCATCGATGTGGTATCGAATTTCATCGATTATAACCAAACTTTGTGTGGCGTTACTTAATTCGGCTAAAATTTCTTCTTTTTCTTTTAAAACTTCTTCTTTCGGTCGGGACAGTATTACGCGAATCAACTGCTCTGGTTCAAATATCCACACCTATAATATTTCTATTAATTAAAGGTAATAAACGATTTTTATAATACTCACGTTGATTCTCGTAGAAGCTTCTCGTTCGGGATAAGCGTTTTCTCTAGCGATAATATCGATTATAAATCGATGTTGATTATTTTCCGCTAAATAAGTGGCGGTGCATATTTGTCCGTTTTCGGATATATTAAATGGAGAAGGTATTATCGAACCCGAACTTCTATTCGAATTAAATTTAAATAAATTCGTCGCTTTTATATAATAAGTTATAGAGCCGTTTACGCCGTTATCCGGATCTCTAGCCGTTACATTTATAACGAAATCGTTAATGTTCGCCATGGCGTTAACCGCCGAATAATAAACGGGTTGATCGAAAATTGGGGGGTTATCGTTAATATCGTTAATTGTTATTTTAACTTTCGCTATACTCCTATCAGTTTCGTCTAAATCTTGTTCTTGTTCGGGAGTTATATAATTTGGATCGTTAGTAGCTATAACCAATAAATTGTATTCTTCTTTTTGTTCTCTATCGAATGATATGTTCGAATATAACCCTCCGTCTGTTCTATCCAAATAAAAAGCGTTATTTTCATTTCCGGATATTATGTAATAATAAACTTTCGCGTGAGTACCTTCGTCTCTGTCTAATGCTTTGACTTGACCTATCAGGGAGTTTCTTTCGTTGTTTTCAATAACGAAAAAGTGATAAGGATTTGTCGATTTCGAACCGGGAAATTCCGGTCTATTATCGTTTTCGTCTACCAATAACACGGTGAGGTGCCGTACAGTCTCGTACCATTTAGGTGATCCGTGATCTCTTGCCACCAAAACCAACTAAAAAAACATACAGAAAACTTATTTTATGATATTCAGACATTGTAATAAAACTATACAAACTGACGTCTAGGAGAGTTTCAGAAACTGCAAACATACCAAATCATAAAGATTGACACCAATTGGAGGTTCTATATTTTTGGAACAAACCTCGTATATGTGTGGGATGTATATGTTGACGCCATACTTAATAATTAAATCTAGTGGCTGAGGGCATTTGGGAAAATTGACTTTCAGAAAAGAATCATAAAGATTGATACCACTAGTAGGCTGTAAACTTTTTGAATAACCCTCGTAAATGTATGGAACGTATATAAAAACAAAATTTTTTACTCCATGATTTATTTTTATTTTGAAGACCCAAATAAGTTGAAAATGAATCATCACGAATGATAAAAAAAATTTAAAGGAAATTATAAAATATTTTTAATAAATATTATTGCAGAAATGACTATTTCAACATTTTTAAAAAAAATGGAAACTGTCAGTAAAATTCGAAACTAAACGAAAAGAACGTAGTTTGTTGTTATCTCTTTTCAATAATGTGAGAATAGACTGAGACGTTCTGAAAATCGTATTCGATTACTGTCAGTAGAATTCGAAACTAAACGAAAAGAAAGTAGTTTGTTGTTATCTCTTTTCAATAATATGAGAATAGACTGAAACGTTCTGAAAATCGTATTCGATTACTGTCAGTAGAATTCGAAACTAAACGAAAAGAAAGTAGTTTGTTGTTATCTCTTTTCAATAATATGAGAATAGACTGAAACGTTCTGAAAATCGTATTCGATTACTGTCAGTAGAATTCGAAACTAAACGAAAAGAACGTAGTTTGTTGTTATCTCTTTTCAATAATATGAGAATAGACTGAGACGTTCTGAAAATCGTATTCGATTACTGTCAGTAGAATTCGAAACTAAACGAAAAGAACGTAGTTTGTTGTTATCTCTTTTCAATAATATGAGAATAGACTGAGACGTTCTGAAAATCGTATTCGATTACTGTCAGTAGAATTCGAAACTAAACGAAAAGAAAGTAGTTTGTTGTTATCTCTTTTCAATAATATGAGAATAGACTGAAACGTTCTGAAAATCGTATTCGATTACTGTCAGTAGAATTCGAAACTAAACGAAAAGAACGTAGTTTGTTGTTATCTCTTTTCAATAATATGAGAATAGACTGAAACGTTCTGAAAATCGTATTCGATTACTGTCAGTAGAATTCGAAACTAAACGAAAAGAAAGTAGTTTGTTGTTATCTCTTTTCAATAATATGAGAATAGACTGAGACGTTCTGAAAATCGTATTCGATTACTGTCAGTAGAATTCGAAACTAAACGAAAAGAAAGTAGTTTGTTGTTATCTCTTTTCAATAATATGAGAATAGACTGAAACGTTCTGAAAATCGTATTCGATTACTGTCAGTAGAATTCGAAACTAAACGAAAAGAACGTAGTTTGTTGTTATCTCTTTTCAATAATATGAGAATAGACTGAGACGTTCTGAAAATCGTATTCGATTACTGTCAGTAGAATTCGAAACTAAACGAAAAGAAAGTAGTTTGTTGTTATCTCTTTTCAATAATATGAGAATAGACTGAAACGTTCTGAAAATCGTATTCGATTACTGTCAGTAGAATTCGAAACTAAACGAAAAGAAAGTAGTTTGTTGTTATCTCTTTTCAATAATATGAGAATAGACTGAAACGTTCTGAAAATCGTATTCGATTACTGTCAGTAGAATTCGAAACTAAACGAAAAGAACGTAGTTTGTTGTTATCTCTTTTCAATAATATGAGAATAGACTGAAACGTTCTGAAAATCGTATTCGATTACTGTCAGTAGAATTCGAAACTAAACGAAAAGAACGTAGTTTGTTGTTATCTCTTTTCAATAATATGAGAATAGACTGAAACGTTCTGAAAATCGTATTCGATTACTGTCAGTAGAATTCGAAACTAAACGAAAAGAAAGTAGTTTGTTGTTATCTCTTTTCAATAATATGAGAATAGACTGAAACGTTCTGAAAATCGTATTCGATTACTGTCAGTAGAATTCGAAACTAAACGAAAAGAACGTAGTTTGTTGTTATCTCTTTTCAATAATATGAGAATAGACTGAAACGTTCTGAAAATCGTATTCGATTACTGTCAGTAGAATTCGAAACTAAACGAAAAGAACGTAGTTTGTTGTTATCTCTTTTCAATAATATGAGAATAGACTGAAACGTTCTGAAAATCGTATTCGATTACTGTCAGTAGAATTCGAAACTAAACGAAAAGAACGTAGTTTGTTGTTATCTCTTTTCAATAATATGAGAATAGACTGAAACGTTCTGAAAATCGTATTCGATTACTGTCAGTAGAATTCGAAACTAAACGAAAAGAACGTAGTTTGTTGTTATCTCTTTTCAATAATATGAGAATAGACTGAAACGTTCTGAAAATCGTATTCGATTACTGTCAGTAGAATTCGAAACTAAACGAAAAGAACGTAGTTTGTTGTTATCTCTTTTCAATAATATGAGAATAGACTGAAACGTTCTGAAAATCGTATTCGATTACTGTCAGTAGAATTCGAAACTAAACGAAAAGAACGTAGTTTGTTGTTATCTCTTTTCAATAATATGAGAATAGACTGAAACGTTCTGAAAATCGTATTCGATTACTGTCAGTAGAATTCGAAACTAAACGAAAAGAACGTAGTTTGTTGTTATCTCTTTTCAATAATATGAGAATAGACTGAGACGTTCTGAAAATCGTATTCGATTACTGTCAGTAGAATTCGAAACTAAACGAAAAGAAAGTAGTTTGTTGTTATCTCTTTTCAATAATATGAGAATAGACTGAAACGTTCTGAAAATCGTATTCGATTACTGTCAGTAGAATTCGAAACTAAACGAAAAGAAAGTAGTTTGTTGTTATCTCTTTTCAATAATATGAGAATAGACTGAAACGTTCTGAAAATCGTATTCGATTACTGTCAGTAGAATTCGAAACTAAACGAAAAGAACGTAGTTTGTTGTTATCTCTTTTCAATAATATGAGAATAGACTGAAACGTTCTGAAAATCGTATTCGATTACTGTCAGTAGAATTCGAAACTAAACGAAAAGAAAGTAGTTTGTTGTTATCTCTTTTCAATAATATGAGAATAGACTGAGACGTTCTGAAAATCGTATTCGATTACTGTCAGTAGAATTCGAAACTAAACGAAAAGAACGTAGTTTGTTGTTATCTCTTTTCAATAATATGAGAATAGACTGAAACGTTCTGAAAATCGTATTCGATTACTGTCAGTAGAATTCGAAACTAAACGAAAAGAAAGTAGTTTGTTGTTATCTCTTTTCAATAATATGAGAATAGACTGAAACGTTCTGAAAATCGTATTCGATTACTGTCAGTAGAATTCGAAACTAAACGAAAAGAACGTAGTTTGTTGTTATCTCTTTTCAATAATATGAGAATAGACTGAGACGTTCTGAAAATCGTATTCGATTACTGTCAGTAGAATTCGAAACTAAACGAAAAGAACGTAGTTTGTTGTTATCTCTTTTCAATAATATGAGAATAGACTGAGACGTTCTGAAAATCGTATTCGATTACTGTCAGTAGAATTCGAAACTAAACGAAAAGAACGTAGTTTGTTGTTATCTCTTTTCAATAATATGAGAATAGACTGAGACGTTCTGAAAATCGTATTCGATTACTGTCAGTGAAATTCGAAACTAAACGAAAAGAAAGTAGTTTGTTGTTATCTCTTTTCAATAATATGAGAATAGACTGAGACGTTCTTAAAATTGCATTCCATTAATGTCAGTAGAAAAGGATGGAGTATTTATGTGGTTACTCATGTTAGTGACGTTATGTTAATTTGATCGATTGAAAACTTACTTGATATTTTGGTTTGAATTCTCTATCTAGCATTTTTCGTGTCCTTAGCTCACCGGTAACGGCATCGATACTAAATTCATCAGTTTCTTGTACATTTTCTTTATCAATTTTGAAATGATAGGTAACTTTACCGTTTGCATTTTCGTCTTTATCTACAGCTTTTACTGTCATCACGAGATAATCCTGTGTTGCCGCATTCTATAACATATTTATATTAATTTTAGTTTATTATTGAAAAAAAAAATAATTTCTTGAATATATATTTTTGATTTTACAAAATAATAATCAACAATTATTTATATAAATGTTCTAACCTAACACATATAACCTTTCACATATAATCTGATAAAGTTTTTTTTTACTTTTTTTTTCTAGATGTCATAAAAAACCAAATTAAAGAAACTTCCTAAAAAATGATGATTTTTCATGATTTTGCAAATTAAAATAATAACAAGTCCTTTCAAATTGTACTTTTAGGTTAGTTTAAGTTAAGTTAGGTTAGATTTAATTTTTTTTTGTTAAAATCTTCGTTTTTACTACTAATTTTGAAAAAAAAATCACGGGAATAGATATAATTCATATTTATATTAGCTTCATGGTTTTAAATGTTCATGTAAACCCAATTACGTTGTTACGATTATTGATAACTTTCTCACATATAATCGAATGAAATATTTCTTCATTTTTTTCTTTATATATTCAAAAAAATGTAGATTCTCCATGTTTCTACAGATTGAAATAATAAAACTTCTTCTCTCAAATTATACTTTTAGGTTAAATTGGGTTAGGTTAGATTAAGTTAGGTTAAGTTCGGTTAGGTTCAAAATAAGCATGATCCACCTATAAATATTAATATTATATATAATGATTCTGCAATGAAGAATACAATTAAACTTGTAAAGAATTAATAAACAAATAAAATAAAACAAATAAAACAACAAATAAAAAGCAAATTCGATTATTCTTAATAACATAATAGTATATTCAAGAAATTAAATTATTAACGAGTAAAACATTATAAAAATCGTTTCGATATGAAGGGGTTATGTAAACAAACCAGTAATTTAAATTAATAAAAAAAATGTTTACTAACTTCCAGTACTTCGACCGTGGCGTTCGGAAGGGCCGGCATAATGAACTCAGGTCTATGGTCATTAACATTTAAGACATGCACATTAATTGTGGCTTGGTCGAACAATTGCCCGTTACCGCCGTCGCCTCCGTCTCTGGCCTGTACAGTCAAATGGAAATCCCTCGTTTGGCCCAACAAGGACTTGTGCGGGTACAAAATACCACTTTCCACGCCCAGAAGAAAGATGTCTGGAAAAATTAATGACCACCTTTTCAAAGTGCTACCTCGCAAATTCCATCACGGCTTTTGTTTTCTACTTTTGCCACAATAAATCCGTATACAGTTCGGCTTTAATGAAATTAAGCTATTCCCGTTTTGATACGGGTCACCGCCGCCGACCGATTGTTTGGTTAAAGTCGAGATATTTATTTCTTTTTAAGAATAATAGTTTAAACAGTTTTAGATTTTCTTTTTTTTTAGGTTAAAAACGTTTACAACAATTTTCTTTTACATCAAAAAAGTACATTATTGATTTGTAGGTTAGAAAACGAATACCAGCATAGTTGCCAAATTTATTATTACTGATTGATACGTCTGACGGATACATAGTTTCATATTTATTGTTATTTGTATTTAAATTTGGCAACGTTCGATCTTTTTTAATGAAATATTTTTGAAGATGGCCGACTTCCGGTTCTACCGGAAGTCGACTGTAACTTTGTTATTTTAAACGGAACAACCTATATATTAATATATTTTTGAAATCTACGTAAAATTTTAGTATATTTTTGCGAATAAAATTTTTTCGATAAATGCATACTTTTAGAGTTATTAATTTTTTTCTAAAAAAAAATTTGACAGTTGCAGATCTTTATAAATTATTTTTTTACGAGGATATCCTTAAGGATATGAAAATGGTTTTTGTTCGGTTGCTTTTGGTAAAGTCAGACGTATTTGAATCTATATTGAAAAATTTGTCATTTTATACAGGAAGTGTATAAAAAGTGTTTAAAGTTCAACTTCATAGATATCAAATTTCTTTATTTTTTTAAACAGAACCACCCGATTTTTTCTACTTTAATGCATTCAGGGGTAAAAAATAAGGCAAATTCATATATACTTTTCTATACCTAAACCTTACCATTATCGAGATATTAAATGTTTTCTGTAAATTTTTAGAAATGCAGGTGTGGGTCTACCCTGTATAAAATGACAAATTTTTTAACATAGATTCGAATACGTCTGAACGTCTAAAAGCAACCGAATAGAAATCATTTTCATATCTTTAAGGGTATTCTCGTAAAAAAATAATTCATAAAAGTCTGCAAATTTTTTACAAAAACAATAATTCAAAAAGTATCCATTTTTCGAAAAAAGTTTTTAAACAAAAGTATACTAAAATTTTACGTAGATTTCAGAAATGTATCAATATACAGGGTGTTCTACTTTAAAAAATAGAGAAATTTGATATTTATGGAGTTAAACTTTGAACACATTTTATACACACCCTGTATAAAATGACAAATTTTTTAACATAGATTCGAATACGTCTGACCTTGCTAAAAGCAACCGAATAGAAACCATTTTCATATCTTTAAAGGTATCTTCGTAAAAAAATAATTTATAAAAGTCTGTGACGGTCAAATTTTTTACAAAAAAATTAATAACTCAAAAAGTATGCATTTTTAGAAAAAAGTTTTCAGACAAAAGTATACCAAAATTTCACGTATATTTCAAAAATGTATTATTATACAGGGTGTTATATTCAAAATAACAAAGTTACAATCGACTACCAAACGTAGAAATTTTCATGGTTTCACTA
The DNA here is from genome assembly GCF_026250575.1 of Diorhabda carinulata. Taxonomy (NCBI): domain Eukaryota; kingdom Metazoa; phylum Arthropoda; class Insecta; order Coleoptera; family Chrysomelidae; genus Diorhabda; species Diorhabda carinulata. Next base: position 256,685 of record NC_079468.1, read on the forward strand.
TAATTATTTTGCTATATACAGATAGTTTTATCTCGTCGTAGGACACTCTGTATACACGAAATTATCAAAAATAATTTGAAAATATCTATTGACGCGGTAAGTTACTAATAATTTACTATTTACCGTTATCATTTCCGGAAACGATGTTGTAGTAGACATTGCCGTTCATTCCGGAATCTTCATCGGTGGCGTTAATTTGTATCAAAGGTAGAGGTGGGTTTAACCGTACGTTTTCCATAACGGTAACGTTATATTCCTTTTGCACGAATATCGGTCGGTTGTCGTTTACATCTCTAATTTTAATACGTACCGGAACGGTTACCGATTTTCTAACGTTAATTGGAGCGCCATCTTGTGCCACTACTTGTATTTCGGTTTCGTTGATAACTTCGTGATCAAGAAAATTCGTATTAGCTACGGTTACGTAGCCGGTTTCGTTGTCGATGGAAAAATTCTCGCTGTGTTCGCCCGTTAAATAATAACTGATTTCACCGTAACTTTCGGCGTCTTTATCCACCGCTCTAACTGCAACGACTATTGTCCCGTTAGGAGAATTTTCATCTATTTCCGCTTTATATTCATTTTGCGTAAAAACCGGACTGTTATCGTTCATATTAATCACTTTGATTAAAACCGTCGCCGATGCGTTCAATTGCGGTACGCCGCTATCGAAAGCCATTACGGTGAATTTAAGCAACTTTATTTTCTCGTAATCGATTTTCTTTTTAATCTGCACTATACCGGTTCCGTTATTTATTTGAAAATACTCGCTTTCCGGTTGAATAATATAACCAGCTATATCCGAATCCTCATCGATGGCTTTGTAAGTAGCGACTATAGTACCGATCGGTTGTTCCTCTTTCAATTCCAAATAATAGCTCGGATTTTCCCTCGTCCACGGCGGTAAAAACATCGGCGGCGAATCGTTAACGTCCCCTATAGTTATAATCAACAACCCTTGTCCTTGTTGTATAGTCGGGGCCGTTATATCAGTTACTAAAACTGTGATCCTAATTACCGAAGCTACGTTACGAAGTAACGGATTAATAACAGTTACTTTTCCAGTAAATTTATCTACGGAAAAAAATTCTTTGTAACGTTCATCGTCGATTACTTCGTTTCCGTGTTTATCTAAAGCCGTTATCGGTTCCGTTGCTGCGAAATTTAGAGCTTCTGAAGAATTTACGTCCGGATCTAATGCTATTAAAGTGTATACTACAGTCCCAACTCTAACATCTTCCATTACCTAAATAAAAAAAAAAAAAAAGAACAATACAATTATCCGGCTCGAAGGACCAATAAAGTATGATATTTACCTCTGCCGTTTGTGTGGCTGGTACGAAATAAGGTGATTTATCGTTAATATTAACTACGGTTATAGTAATTTCTGAGGATCCTGTTAAGCTCGGCGTTCCGTGATCGACGGCTGTTACTTCGAGTGTATAAGTATTTCTTCTGTCGTAATCTAATTTTTTTGCTACGGAAATAACTCCTGTGGTATTATCGATTTTGAAATCTTCGTAAGATCCTTTTTGGATGAAATATTCTACTACTGCGTTTTCTCCTGTATCGGCATCTGTCGCTTCAACTTTCATTACGGACGAACCTATCGGTACGTTTTCGAGGACTGCTTCGAGATAATGTTGTCGCGAAAAAATTGGTATATTGTTGTTTACATCGAGCACTGTGATATTCACAGTTGCCGTCGAAGTGAACTGTCCGTCACTAGCCTAAAAACAACAAATTTTTAAACGAAGAGTTTACGTAGTGGGATTGTGGCAAAATAAACCACCAAAACGTACTAACTACTAACTAATATTATATAATATTTAATAAGCATTCTGTTACAAATATTTTTATATAATGTTTTTCTTATTTATTAAAAGTGTTTCTAACGGTGGGGTAAACTGTGCTCTAAACACTCTATTAATCACTATTTATAATAATTACCCACTAATATTTAACTATTCACTATAACAATCAATTATTTACCGACATTTTCGCTGATAAACAAGCAAGTATTTATACAAAAATATGATTTCTCGTTAATTCGGTTCGAGAAAGTAAAGAAAGAGACTTTTCGAAAACCGAAGCAACCGCCAAACTTTAGACTCTTCCAATATAATCAAAGAGGACCGGTTTCACGGTCCATGTAATGGACGAGTCCGTTACACTTATAAGAATATTACAACTGACAGGATATCACGAAAAACCTGGAGAATGTTGCGTTAGTGATACTGTCAATTTTTTGTTCTACTACTAATCGATGTATTGTTTCACGAAACTTTAGAATAACGATCACGTGATGTCGCATGGTCGTCTAGAAACTCATCTACATTGTTAATACGATGAAAAAGTTACGTTTTGTAAACAAAAGAAAGCAGGCATTTCGCATAACAAATTTTTATCAAAAATTACGGAAATTGTGCGTTATTCTTAATTTTTAAGACTCGTCTATGACATTGACCGCGAATCCGGTCCTGTTCGGTTGTAATGAAAATTTAAAATTTGGCGAAAGCGACGGCGTTTTGGATATTACTTTACTTATATCGTTTTTATAACACAGACGATTTGTTTTTATATTGTATTTTTTACCCATTTCTAGAAAGGTTTCTTATTTATTTATTTCTTTGTTTATAAGGATGAGATTACAACTCATACGTCAGAATATCAGCAAAGTCCTGGAGAATGTTCTACTACTAATCAATGTTTTGTTTCACGAAACGAACTTTATTGAAGAGAGTTGATTTCAAAAATTTTAGAATAACGATCACGCGATGTCGCACTGCCGTCTGGAAACTCATCTGCACTATAATACGATAAAGAAGCTAAGTTTTATATCCAAAAGAAAGCAGGCATATCACATAAAAAATTTTTGTCAAAAATTATGGTTATTGTGCGTTATTCTCAATTTTTAAGACTCGTCCATGACATTGATCGCGAAGCCGGTATGTTCGGTAGTAATGGAAATTTAAAGTTTATCGAATGCGACGGCGTTTTTGAAATTACTTTACTTATATTGTTTTTATTTATTTATTTCTTTGTTTATTTTCTAGAATTGTAGAAATTTTTGGTAATTATCTAGATTAGATTACACTCCTCCGATTTCATTAAAACTCTATCTAACCTAACCTGACCTACATACTTTTCTACAAAATGAAATCCAATCACAAGCTTGTGTTGCTGTTATCGAAAACTCTTCCATGTTTTTTTTTTGATGAGATGGACGACAATAAATAAAATAAGCGATGATTCTACATAGTTTGTATATTTATTCGAATAATTACGAAATTTTTTTCCGTTGTTTAGCAGCGATAGTTAGTTTATAATAAAAAGTCATGGTAAATAGTTCAATTAAATTAGTGTTTAGTGTGAGTGCGTGTAAAAATTGTGTAAACAATAAACGGTGTGTATAAATTCACCCCGTCGTTAGAAATATTTCGAATAAATAAGAAAAAAATCTATATAAAAACGGATATTTTATATTTTGAAAGCAAACATCGTTTTATCTAGATCCAACACATTTTCTATCGATCAGTTTTTTCAATTTTATCCGATTTCCCTGTAGTATTAAGAAACAACGCGTAACGTATATAGCAGAATGGAATTTTCAACTCAGAAAACCGAGTTTTCAAATATTAGGTTTCCAGTAAACGTTTAAATAATTTATAACATCCCGACAAATAGTTTTTTATTATTTATTCGATTATCAATACTTTAAATAATAAGATAATTACCATAACAGTCAATGATACGACATTATCAGTTTCGTTACTTATATCCAATCCTTTATTATTTATAATCCTGATAACCCCAGTGGTGGGTATAACGTTGAATAGACCGTCGTCGTTTCCGGAAATTATTGAATATGTAACACGCGAAGTTTTATCGGCGTCCGAGGCTTCGACAACTAATTCCGGTTGAAATTTTATCGAACCCTCGTTTATAAATGCTCTGTATATGGATTGGCTAAAAACCGGGGGGTTGTCGTTGTTGTCGGTCAGTTGGATTTTTAAGGGCACCGTTGTGGTTTGTCCTTTACCGTCGTCGTCAACAGCCTGAAACATATTTATGACGATCAATGCGTTTTTTTGTAGATTTACTCGAACAATCCTTTCGAATTTATAGCCCGGCCGCGTCGAATATTGAAAAAACCTCACCGGGAAACATCGTTTCGATTAATTCATTAAAACAATTACTTGTTATCTTAAACTACTTATTGTCTACAAATCGTGGAAATTTATGGTGAATAATGAATGAAAATTTAGAGGAAACTCCACCTGAATCTTTAAACGACTTGAAAGAATAAGTTAAATCTCTTTTTGGGGTATTGGGATTTTGGTTTTCATTCTCTTCACGTAATAGTGCTAGCTGATTACTAAATGCATTACGAAAGATCAAACTTGGACCCAGCGTTTGATTTCCAACAACATTGGATGATTACACCCTCTGCTGGAACGAACTATCCCTTCTTTGGTATCTAAGTATCTAGTTTTTGAATAACCTCGCACTCGCAGAGCTGTTTCCTTTGATAATTTGCAGAAACCACGAGACCTGTCGAGAGTTTCTCCGATATTATTCATATAGTAGATCAATGTATCCAATGAGCATACCAATAATTCTCCCGATTTCCTTATTTGCTTATAGAAAAGAAGACTTTCTGGAACCAGTTATTAGAATAAGAAAGGAATCTCTTTGTTTCAAACCCAGTTGCGCGTATTGAGTGTGGTGTGGTACCTCCAGTTTGAAGATGTTGTTCTAGAACTTTAATATGTTGTAGTGTTCGAGATATAATTGATTCCACAGGCTTGTTTAGGTGGGATTATATTGGAGAGCTCGATACAACATCTGACGACAAAACACAGTCAGCTCAGCGATTTTTCTTCTATTCTCTAAGTTCTCCAAGTTTTTGCCCAACTCTGGATCACCTATAAGTCGAATTGGTATGTTTGGGAGTCGAATACTACTCCACAGACTTGTACCTCTCCAAAGAAAGTCTAGGTTAGGTGGGATTATATTGGAGAGCTCGAAACAGCATCTGACGACAAAACACAGTCAGCTCAGCGATTTTTCTTCTATTTTCTAAGCTTTTGGCCAGCTCTGGATCACCTTTAAGTCGAATTGGTATGTTTGGGAGTCGAATACTACTCCACACACTTGTACCTCTCCAAAGAAAGTCTAGGTTAGGTGGGATTATATTTGAGAGCTCGAAACAGCATCTGACGACAAAACACAGTCAGCTCAGCGATTTTTCTTCTATTTTCTAAGCTTTTGGCCAGCTCTGGATCACCTTTAAGTCGAATTGGTATGTTTGGGAGTCGAATACTACTCCACAGACTTGTACCTTTCCAAAGAAAGTCTAGGTTAGGTGGGATTATATTGGAGAGCTCGAAACAGCATCTGACGACAAAACACAGTCAGCTCAGCGATTTTTCTTCTATTTTCTAAGCTTTTGGCCAGCTCTGGATCACCTTTAAGTCGAATTGGTATGTTTGGGAGTCGAATACTACTCCACAGACTTGTACCTCTCCAAAGAAAGTCTAGGTTAGGTGGGATTATATTGGAGAGCTCGAAACAGCATCTGACGACAAAACACAGTCAGCTCAGCGATTTTTCTTCTATTTTCTAAGCTTTTGGCCAGCTCTGGATCACCTTTAAGTCGAATTGGTATGTTTGGGAGTCGAATACTACTCCACACACTTGTACCTCTCCAAAGAAAGTCTAGGTTAGGTGGGATTATATTGGAGAGCTCGAAACAGCATCTGACGACAAAACACAGTCAGCTCAGCGATTTTTCTTCTATTTTCTAAGCTTTTGGCCAGCTCTGGATCACCTTTAAGTCGAATTGGTATGTTTGGGAGTCGAATACTACTCCACAGACTTGTACCTTTCCAAAGAAAGTCTAGGTTAGGTGGGATTATATTGGAGAGCTCGAAACAGCATCTGACGACAAAACACAGTCAGCTCAGCGATTTTTCTTCTATTTTCTAAGCTTTTGGCCAGCTCTGGATCACCTTTAAGTCGAATTGGTATGTTTGGGAGTCGAATACTACTCCACACACTTGTACCTCTCCAAAGAAAGTCTAGGTTAGGTGGGATTATATTTGAGAGCTCGAAACAGCATCTGACGACAAAACACAGTCAGCTCAGCGATTTTTCTTCTATTTTCTAAGCTTTTGGCCAGCTCTGGATCACCTTTAAGTCGAATTGGTATGTTTGGGAGTCGAATACTACTCCACACACTTGTACCTCTCCAAAGAAAGTCTAGGTTAGGTGGGATTATATTTGAGAGCTCGAAACAACATCTGACGACAAAACACAGTTAGCTCAGCGATTTTTCTTCTATTCTCTAAGCTTTTGGCCAGTTCTGGATCACCTATAAGTCGAATTGGTATGTTTGGGAGTCGAATACTACTCCACAGACTTGTACCTCTCCAAAGAAAGTCTAGGTTAGGTGGGATTATATTTGAGAGCTCGAAACAGCATCTGACGACAAAACACAGTCAGCTCAGCGATTTTTCTTCTATTTTCTAAGCTTTTGGCCAGCTCTGGATCACCTTTAAGTCGAATTGGTATGTTTGGGAGTCGAATACTACTCCACACACTTGTACCTCTCCAAAGAAAGTCTAGGTTAGGTGGGATTATATTTGAGAGCTCGAAACAGCATCTGACGACAAAACACAGTCAGCTCAGCGATTTTTCTTCTATTTTCTAAGCTTTTGGCCAGCTCTGGATCACCTTTAAGTCGAATTGGTATGTTTGGGAGTCGAATACTACTCCACAGACTTGTACCTCTCCAAAGAAAGTCTAGGTTAGGTGGGATTATATTTGAGAGCTCGAAACAGCATCTGACGACAAAACACAGTCAGCTCAGCGATTTTTCTTCTATTTTCTAAGCTTTTGGCCAGCTCTGGATCACCTTTAAGTCGAATTGGTATGTTTGGGAGTCGAATACTACTCCACACACTTGTACCTCTCCAAAGAAAGTCTAGGTTAGGTGGGATTATATTGGAGAGCTCGAAACAACATCTGACGACAAAACACAGTCAGCTCAGCGATTTTTCTTCTATTTTCAAAGCTTTTGGCCAGCTCTGGATCACCTTTAAGTCGAATTGGTATGTTTGGGAGTCGAATACTACAGAAATGGATTAATCTGTACCAGTTAGAGGATAAGAAGCCGTCGAGTATATAGTTTTTTGGTCTTAAAGAGGCTTCCAAGTTTTTGTGAAGCAGCCTTTGCTGCGTCAAACTCAATCAGATCGTTTCCAACGTACTCCAAAATATTTTCAAGATCGGTTAAGGTGTTGATCGAGTTTATTGAAGCGAATGATTTGAAAGACAAGAAATATATCCGGGAACACCGTAAATCCTTCAATATTATTGATAAAAATTTAATGAATTTTTACACAATTATATTGGACAAACAACTGACGCGATTTCAATACGATTTAATGAACATAAATGATTTTTATACTCACAATAAACTGTAAATTGTATTCCGGTTTCGTTTCGTAATCTAAACAAGGTTTTTTTCCAGGCGTTTCACAATCCTTTACAATAATAGTTCCAGTGCGATTGTTTACATGAAATTTTTCGGCCCCATCACCGGACAGTTTGTAAACTATTCCGTTTTCTCCAAATTTTCCACTATCGCGATCGCTAGCAGTTATCGTACTTACTAACGTACCAGAAGTAGCCGTTTCCGAAATCCTAGCAGTATAACCTATAAAAACGATTAATTATCGAAGTTTCGAAACGTCGTATCGTCCGATATACCTTCTTTGTCGAAACTAGGTGCGTTATCGTTGACGTCGATTACGGAGACGGTAACCGTAGCAGTGGAAGATAATTGCTCATTGGTATTAAGTTCTTTAGCCTTAGCTAAAATTATAAATTTCCTCTGATTGAGATCTTCGTAATCCAAAGAACTATTGGCAACTCTAATGGTGACAGGCGTCCAACCTTTGGCCGTTTTCGGTTCGATGGAAAACACTTCGTATATGTCGATAAGATCGAGTGAAAACGCCGCGTTTTCCCCCTTTAAAAACATTCGTTAAACGAATTCGAATCGAAATTGAATCAACTTACTTCATCCGGATCGTTAACCGTCATATCTAGTCCGGGTAGAGCGGAACCTTCCAAGATATTTTCGGGAATTTCCACGGTGTATTCTCTCTTGTTGAATTTCGGTGGTTCGTCGTTGACGTCTATTATTTTTACAACTGCTTCCGCTGTTGAAATAGTTAGAGGCTCGTTGCTTTTGATACCGTTAACCAATTCGTGTGCCTACATAACAAGATTTTTAATTAAATGTATTCGAAATTCTACACCTTTCAATTCGGAAAAATTAAGTAAATACCCTTATATTGAATTTCAGGATTCCCTCGAGGTTATCTACCGATTCTTTGTCGATGGGTCGCGCGGTTCTCAATTCTCCGCTCATCGAATCTAATAAAAAATAGTCCATTGGATCTGAAAAAATAAATAATAAAATAATAATATAATAATTGACGATGAAAATGCGTTAAAAACATATTTAAAAAAAAAATAGATTAACGAGAAAATACGATGCTGAAATATGCCAGTTGTTTATCCCGAAGCTTACTCTTTCGAATGCGTTGTCTATCGTATCTGTAGACAAACCAGTGTAGCCGTTGCCTTCGTTTGTTGTAAAAAGAGAGATTTTTGTGAAATTTCGCGACTGAAACTCATAATTTATTAAAGTAAGTGTTGGCCGAGAAAACGTTGGACATGATTCACGTTTGACTCGCCATTCTACGACAAAAAAAAAGAGATTCAGCTAAGTAATCGGACGATCCTGAATTTGTCACGTGATTTGATCACGTATCCTTTTAATCTTTACTCGCCGAGGGTTCTACAAGACGCAACGAACGTCCGTGCTTTTGGATACAAGCTTAACTCGTTACTACATAGAAGCTTCTTAATAATCTTAATAATAGAAGGCAGAGAAACTACAATAGTTTGCGAAAATTGGGAAGAAAATTTTAAATAAACAGGAAATGTGTAAGCAATATTCAAAAGGAGCAGAATGTAGTTAAAACATCAAGAAAATCGGCTTCTAAATTTCCTGAGAAACAACAAATAACGCACCTGCAGGCTGACCACCAAAGAGATGGTACGAGAGCTGGAGTTCAGCTTCTCAGGAAGATCCAAGAAGAGGACCAAACGTACAGGATTAAACAAGACCTGTCATATTTTACTTTTGAAGGACGATATATGATGAGACTATTGTCGAGAAAGACAAGGAAGTACATTCAGGAGTGTATTTCAAAAGTTCAACTCGAAACTGGTTATCAATATCTTCTTGTGGGGTTTCTTCGGCATTTATTTGTCCTGGAAATTCCGTAACCGCCGAAATATATGAAAAATAATGTGTTGGATCTCGATTAATGCATAAAATAAAAACCGTGGAGGTAATTTTGTGCTGGGACCAAATATAGCAACAGTTCATTATGGAAAGGACGTTGTGCGAGTCCAATTGCGAAATTTGAGACTAAACGTAGATTCTGAAGGTTAAAAAGCGAGTGGACATGAAGAATTTTAAGCAAACGCCCGATTAAGTATTCCAAAACTCAGAACTATTTCAAATCGATGGGCGGAACGAATTTTTTTGCTTCCGCAACTTCAAATCCCTATTGATCTTACAATCAACGACATTTTTGATAATTTCTTCATCGGCAGAAGTCCAAAGAATCATATTAACACAGTTTATTTGATTCATTAATTGCCTTTATGACCCTATCTTATAGTAGACCTCTGCTACCTTACCTGGTGTAGTTTTTCGAAATTTTTTGTTAAAACTAAATGGCAATTAACGTCTCAGAAATTGTAAAATCTATTTTCGTAATAATAAAAACTTACTATTAACTAATTCGTATACGATTTTTCTGGGTATCCCTCGATCGCCATCTTCGGCATGTACTTTCATCACCAAAGTATTTATATCAACGTCTTCTTTTATTTCCGCTGTCAAATTACCGACGAAATACGGCGGGGTGTCTTGTACATCCCCCACGTGTACAGCAACATTAGTAGTGCTAGACAGATCGCCATCCTAAAAAAATAATAATCGTCGAATATTTATTACGAATAATTAGATTTTCAAAAATATTCACCGTAGCTTTTAAAGTGAAATAATGGATTTGTTTGTCGTTGTAATTCAATTTCTTGAGCAACTTTACGGCGCCGGAATACGAGTTTTGTTCCGAATCTAGAGTTTCCACGTCGAATATTTCACATGCATCGGGATCATCTGGCGGATTTATACATTCAACTTCGATATTCGATCCGATCGTATCTTTATCTACGACCGAAATTCCTTCGAATATTTTTCTACCGGGCGCGGTATCTTCGTTAGCGGTAATTTCGTACGGCGCCTATAAAAAAATTCCAAATATCGATAATGAACTATATGTACGAAGATGGTTTTCGAAGTATCTGTTCCTGAAAAATCTTCGACCACTGAGTCCGAGAACAAAAAATAATCCGATAGGGATAAATCCGGCGGATAAGGTCCAAATCAAACTTTAATTCATTAATTTTGATAATTGAAATAACGGATGTTTGAGACGTTGATGAAATCCATAGTTTTGATTGTTGTTTTAGTTCTGGTGTGAAAGAATGGATCCACGTTTCATCCATGGTTATGAAACGGATCAAACGCTCGATGGAAACATCTTCGCGATGAAGTTTTCGTTGTATTTTGAGCAAACGCGGCATCCATCTTCCTCACGATGTACCGCGCTTTTTGGAATGATCATCCGGTGGATTTTCACCGAGTCGTCACCTCATTTAGTTGTCCACAACGTCGCTGGTCTTCTTTCCAGTAAAAGTATTATCACAAATTCATTGAAAACGTTCACTATAAATGACTACCGACCAAATATTGAACAACGCGGTGTCTTCGAACAGTAACTACCGACATCTCTAGGTCGCGCCAGATATTTCCGAGACCATCTTCGTATTTTAAAGTTGTAGATTTAATGAAAACACAAAATATAATAATTTTACCTCGATGAATTCTGGAGGGTTATCGTTTTCGTCGGAGATAATAACCGTTATTGGCACTTCGACAATATTATTTTTACCTCCACCTTCCACTTCGTCTTCGATACTGACGATTATGTTGAGTGTATTGTTTCTCTGGAAAATAAATGTATAAAAGGATCAAAACCAACGCCAATTTTAATCTACAGTCGTTAAACTTTTTTTCTTAATATCATCTAGTTCCTAGAATCATGGATAATCCAAATCCAAATACAGCGCTTCCTCATTATGATGCACGAGTTTTAGCTTATGTTTTTTCAATAACCAAAATGAATTATGTCTAATTATTTTCAAATTTGGATATAATTGATTGCAGATATCTATCACGCACGATCTTACCTCATAGTCGATTGGTTTTGCAACGGTTACATCGCCAGTATCAGGATTCACTCTGAGTATGTCAGTTCCACCTATCCCATAACGGATCATTTTACCTTCAGGATCAGTCCCTTGTAATTTATATATCACAGTATCGACCGGAGTATTTTCTGGTATGACTAAATTGTTCATGTCCATGGTAAAGACTGGTGGTAAATTGGCCAAGCATCCTAGAACGGAAAGAAGAAAAATTTGTTCAAAAACATGGAAACTTACCGATTTATTTATTAAACCGAATTAACCGAACAAATTAGACGATAGGAAATTCGAAAACGGAAAATAAATTCATATACAAAAACATCTCAATATCAACCGGATCATTACGAATATTTAACCAATTCGAAAGCGGAATTTTCCCTTTAACTAATGAAAAATTGTTTTCCCCAATAATACATCTGGAGTTGAAAATATAATCCACACAATTACATCCAGCACCCTTAGAAACATAGGAGTACAAATCATTATTTTTCCGAAAGAATTAAATCAAATATAAGATTGATGTATATAAATATGTTTTGAAAAATCATTTCTTTTTTTAAATATAGAAATAAAAGAAAAGCAATAAGGCTTCAGACATACATCAATATTCATACTATGCTTTAATGATCTAATTAAGGTTTTCGACACGCTTAAACTCGAAGATTTTACAGAAAGAACAAGTAAAAAAAATGATACAAATAATTTAATTCACTAAATCGTACAAAAATACAGCAAATAACAAATTCAAAGATGGTATTCCAAAAACAACAGACGGTATAAATCCAGAAAGAGGATACGCGATGGGAACCTGGGGGATCCTCCGATTTATGTGTTACGCAGAAGATGATCCAATAGACTGCAAATTAAATCTTCCTTAAATCAATAACCGGGGTAAACCTCTGGGGTAGACATTAAAGAGGCCTGCTACCAGATAACAAATGTAGTCGGATGGGTGAAGAAGAGACGGGGATCCGCTGGTGAAACAACCAGAAGATCGGCAGGTGGAGCTACATCTCAAAATCGAGACAACAGGAATCAGATAGAAAGACGGTATAAATCCAGATAGAGGATACGCGATGGGAACCTGGTGGATCCTCCGATTTATGTGTTACGCAGAAGATGATCCAGTAGACTGCAAATTAAATCTTCCTTAAATCAATAACCGGGGTAAACCTCTGGGGTAGACATTAAAGAGGCCTGCTACCAGATAACAAATGTAGTCGGATGGGTGAAGAAGAGACGGGGATCCGCTGGTGAAACAACCAGAAGATCGGCAGGTGGAGCTACATCTCAAAATCGAGACAACAGGAATCAGATAGAAAGACGGTATAAATCCAGAAAGAGGATACGCGATGGGAACCTGGTGGATCCTCCGATTTATGTGTTACGCAGAAGATGATCCAGTAGACTGCAAATTAAATCTTCCTTAAATCAATAACCGGGGTAAACCTCTGGGGTAGACATTAAAGAGGCCTGCTACCAGATAACAAATGTAGTCGGATGGGTGAAGAAGAGACGGGGATCCGCTGGTGAAACAACCAGAAGATCGGCAGGTGGAGCTACATCTCAAAATCGAGACAACAGGAATCAGATAGAAAGACGGTATAAATCCAGAAAGAGGATACGCGATGGGAACCTGGGGGATCCGATTTATATGCTAAGCAGATGATGGTTTTTCCAGATTAAATAGACAGTTTAATATGAAGAGAAAGTCTATGATCCAGTGGACTGCAAATTCAATCTTCCTGAAATCAATAACCGGGGTAACCTCTTCCAGAAATTCATTGAGTTAAATTGGAACGCCACTGGAATTGGAGTAATTTTTGGAGAAAGAGATTTGTTAATTCTTTACTGCCACACAACGCCTAATGGCGAGAAGAATTAATTTTTCAAATAGAGTTCGAGAAAAAGGGAATTTAATTTACCGATGAGGCCGGAAATTAACTACCAACTACCAACTCATACGATTAATTCGAAAATAGGGGTTCGAAAAAAAAAAAAAAAAAGATATTTACGGACGTAATTTAACGTAAAGAACGAATTATGAAAAAAGAAAATATATATTTGGTTTGTTAAAGTATAACGATTGAAAAGTAAAAAGAAATTAGAAGAAAATAGTAACCGAACAAAAAAATTTTATATAAATTAGCAGTTTCTAGAATAGTTGGATTGAAAAAATAGATTTAATTGAATTGTTACCAGACATTACACTTTTACGAGGGAGGCCTTACAACTAATACATTTGTAGTACAAGTCGTAAGTATCTTATGTACAGGGTGTTTCACGACGAGCTGAATCGATATGTATATGGGAAACAACTGCGATTAGTGTTCTGAAAATGTGTTTTCCGAAATGCTCGTTTCAACTAAAATTATTTCAGTTTTCTGAAACCTCCGGTATAACCGACCCAAACTTCGTTATTTTAAGCGGAATGCTATGGTTTTTATTAAATTTTCGGAATCTACGCGAAATTTCAATATAACTTTATGCAAGGCATCGTATGCCTAAAGTCCACCATTTTTTAATTATTTCACATTTTCGAAATTTTTGGACACACACAGCCCCCCACTAAAAAAATTATATTTCCAAGTTTAAGCGAGTCAGGTCTAATATTTTTGAGATTTGGACAAATAACACTTACATCTTTCAAAATGTGTGAAAACCTTAACACAAATTTATATAGGGTGTTCAGAAAATGGTGCCGAACTTCGCTATCTAAAAATTTCGAAAATTTAATTTTTTCAAATGGCAACACCAATTTTTCTCTTTAACTTATATATCTCAAATTAACGGTTTTTGTAGAAACTTGTAAAAAACTGAAATTTTCGTGGTTTTAATTGTCTGAATAACAAACAAACAAACAATGAAAACAGTTTGCAACGTTTAAGCGTTGCAGAAAAGTTCATAATGTCCCGTTTAGGATTTATTAATAAGATTAGCCTGCGATATTTTCCGTTTGCGATATACGTATAGACCACGATAAGTTTGGGTCCACTTCCCATATAACCGGAAGTTTCAGAGAACTGGGACACTAGTCCCAGTACTTTCCCATAGTTATTTCTTGGTCTTTTCAATATTATAGAATCTGTATTATTTGATACCTCTTTGGAAATAAGAACAAGTCACACGGGGCCATGTCAAGCTAATAAAACGCGTGGGACATGTCTTTTTAATGTAATAACTAACAACGAATGTACAAACAACATTGTTTCGGTTTTAATAAAAGGTTTGATTGGGACTATGACCTTGAAGATGAGTTACGTCGTTGGAATCAAAAAAGCGAATCAACATTCTTTTGATTTTGATTTGGTTTTTTGATATTTGGACTAAGTAACGATGATGGCGTCTGTCGGTGACTTAGTTTTGGGTTATAATCATGACGCAATTTGGATTACTTCTACCGATCATATTAGAAAATTATTTGAGACCAAAGTAGCTCTAATAAATAGAAACGTCGAAAGATGGTCGCTTCGAATATTTATTACATTCTTTATTTGATAAGTTGTTGGTTTGACAGTACGCAGTATTTTCAATTTTCAGTAATCACAATTTATGATAATTTTTTTCAGAATGTCTCTATATGACGAATAATTTCCTTGGCATGTACAACGATCTAAAACACCAAATATCTCCCGAACCATAAATTTTATCGAGTTAAACAAAGAGCACCATTTTGTTGAAACATCGATTGAAAAATCTATTTTTACTATCTTTAAATTGTACAGGTTGTCCCTGGAAAAGTTACGGATTGTTAACTATTGGAGATGAGCCGCCACTGGCCTTCACGTAAAGAGAAATGATTTATTGTCGAATAATTGTCACAATTTTTAGACAAAACCTTGAAAAAACTGATAAAAAAACATAAAAATAACTAAAGAAAGATACAAATACGATAAAATTTCAATATACAGAAGAAAACCACAATTAATAACAAAATTATGGGTTATAGTAATAGATAATAATTAGTAGTTAAGTTAGGTTAGGTTATGTTTAGGTTAGGTTAGATTAGGTTAGGTTAACAAGGAGGTTAGACAAGGAGAAATGATTTATTGTCAAAAAATTGTCACAATATGTAGACAAAACCTTGTAAAAACTAATAAAAAAACATAAAAATAACTAAAGAAAGATACAAATACGATAAAATTTCAATATAAAGAAGAAAACCACAATTAATAACAAAATTATAGGTTATAGTAATAGATAATAATTAGTATTTAAGTTAGGTTAGGTTAGGTTAGGTTAGGTTAGGTTATGTTTAGGTTAGGTTAGATTAGGTTAGGTTAACAAGGAGGTTAGACAAGTAGAAATGATTTATTGTCAAAAAATTGTCACAATTTGTAGACAAAACCTTGTAAAAACTAATAAAAAAACATAAAAATAACTAAAGAAAGATACAAATACGATAAAATTTCAATATACAGAAGAAAACCACAATTAATAACAAAATTATAGGTTATAGTAATAGATAATAATTAGTATTTAAGTTAGGTTAGGTTAGGTTAGGTTAGGTTAGGTTAGGTTATGTTTAGGTTAGGTTAGATTAGGTTAGGTTAACAAGGAGGTTAGACAAGTAGAAATGATTTATTGTCAAAAAATTGTCACAATTTGTAGACAAAACCTTGTAAAAACTAATAAAAAAACATAAAAATAACTAAAGAAAGATACAAATACGATAAAATTTCAATATACAGAAGAAAACCACAATTAATAACAAAATTATAGGTTATAGTAATAGATAATAATTAGTATTTAAGTTAGGTTAGGTTAGGTTAGGTTAGGTTATGTTTAGGTTAGGTTAGATTAGGTTAGGTTAACAAGGAGGTTAGACAAGGAGAAATGATTTATTGTCAAAAAATTGTCACAATTTGTAGACAAAACCTTGTAAAAACCAATGAAAAAATATAAAAATTAAGTAAGTAAAGATACAAATACGATAAAATTTCAATATACAGAAAAAAACCACAATTAATAACAAAATTATAGGTTATAGTAATAGATAATAATTAGTATTTAAGTTAGGTTAGGTTAGGTTAGGTTAGGTTAGGTTATGTTTAGGTTAGGTTAGATTAGGTTAGGTTAACAAGGAGGTTAGACAAGGAGAAATGATTTATTGTCAAAAAATTGTCACAATTTGTAGACAAAACCTTGTAAAAACTAATAAAAAAACTTAAAAATAACTAAAGAAAGATACAAATACGATAAAATTTCAATATACAGAAAACAACCACAATGAATAACAAAATCATAGGTTATAGTAATAGATAATAATTAGTATTTAAGTTAGGTTTGGTTAGGTTAGGTTAGGTTAGGTTATGTTTAGGTTAGGTTAGATTAGGTTAGGTTAACAAGGAGGTTAGACAAGGAGAAATGATTTATTGTCAAAAAATTGTCACAATTTGTAGACAAAACCTTGTAAAAACCAATGAAAAAATATAAAAATTAAGTAAGTAAAGATACAAATACGATAAAATTTCAATATACAGAAAAAAACCACAATTAATAACAAAATTATAGGTTATAGTAATAGATAATAATTAGTATTTAAGTTAGATTAGGTTATGTTTGGGTAAGGTTAGGTTAGATTAGGTTAAGCTAAGTTTTGTTAGGTTAGAGCCTTAGAGTTGTCGAATTTATAATTTAGAAAATGTACTTAAACATAAGTGAT
The DNA here is from genome assembly GCF_026250575.1 of Diorhabda carinulata. NCBI lineage: Eukaryota > Metazoa > Arthropoda > Insecta > Coleoptera > Chrysomelidae > Diorhabda > Diorhabda carinulata. Next base: position 273,774 of record NC_079468.1, read on the forward strand.
TTTGAAGAACTATAATTCACGATACCCGGGACACTCTGTATGTTCTTGAGCTGATAATTGCAGTGTATCGTGTATTTTATATTTATTCATTTCGTCGAAAATATTATTTTCGTTAAACAAAAATATATTCTAACACTAAAAAACTTGTATAAAGTTTAAGAAAGTTATATTAACGAACTTGTTTCGAACTTTGTTTTAGAAGACCTCCAACTCTGGCGAGACACATTTATTGCAAATTATTTAGTCGCGAAATAATATATTTTAAATTCTCGTTATTATTTCAAAAAAAAAAAGTACGTAGTCTAAAGTTTATCCGTGTGACAAAAGAAAAATTAGTTTGTCCGATGATTTATTTATTACCTATTATAACCTTTTAATAATTTTAGTTAAAAAAAAAAAGTTTAAATTAGTAATAAATCCCGTCTCAAAGTAGTATCAATGAATAAAGTTCATCGGCAAACACTATTTTTCGAAAGAGATTTATAGGGAGCTATTTATCTTTTTCTCGGGAAGATCCCTTCGAAATCCCTTTTTCTTTCGGCGACGCAGTAAACAGACAAAAAAGTTAATTGCCCTCTTAGGGATAACAATTCGAGAAATTAAATAGAGTGTGTTCGTTCAATCCTAAAATTACACTATAAAACCGGAGGACGACCAGATATAAATGTCTATCATTTACTTAATCCGCCAGAAACGTTTCAATTGTTTGAAAAACAAACCTTTTATCTCGATTCTTATTATGGATAATCGTTTTCATTTATTATAAATCGTCGATTAAAAACATTTAAATGATATTAGATATTGATAAGATACAGAGAAAATAGTGAGAAGGTTTTTTTTATTATAATAACGAAAATCTTGGGCAAATTGTGTACAAAAAAAAAACACGACGTGAGCCTACTATACAAAGTTACCTTTACAAACAATGTATATGGAGACAATAAAAATTCGCATCACGAAACTTTCCGCTATAAAAACACACGAAAGAATAAAATTTCATGACGGAAAACAAAAATGAAATGAGAGAGTCCTCGATGAAAGAGCCCTCTCTCTGCATTCATAATTTCTAAAACGACACCCACTCTAATTATGAGGCAACTTAGACAATGGGATGGTTTATGCTGTCGAAGACAGAACTGGCGAATTAAAAAGTTTCCTCCGACAATATTTTACTTCTTCAACTTCCACTTGAGGAATTTGTCTATTTTCAACCAAGAAATCACGTACAGGCGCGTCCAATAAGTAATATTCCAACGTCTATAACTTAATTCGTGCTGTTTGATAACAGATGGCGTCACTTGTATGATATTACATCATTCCAATATTCCGAAACTGCGTTGGAAAGCTACGTCTTTTCAGTACATGTCGAATTTTGTTCTTGATAAATATTTTTGCGAAAAATACTGCCGAAAGTCCTCGTATTTCGGTGGAAGTTTATACTCTAGTTGAGCCAACGTTCTAAAAGTGGTTTGCACGATTTAAAAGTGGCGATTTTGTTTTGGAAGACGATGAAGATGAAGGAAGATCGTTGCCAAGCACAAGAAGACCTCAAAGAATCTTTGGGTGTCACTCAGACAGCCATTTCAAAACGTTTAAAAGCAAGGAAATTGGGTTCCGCATGAACTCAAGCCGGAAGACGTCGAAAGGCGGTTTTGCATGTCTGGAACGTCATTTTTGCAACGGATTGTTACTGGTGACGAAAAATGGATCCATTACGACAACCCCAAGCGCAAAAAATCAACCAATTCAACGGCAAAGCCGAATATTCATGGCGCGAAGGTGATGCTCTCTATTTGGTGGGATCAGAAGGGTACGCCGTATTAAGAGCTGCTAAATCCTCACCCTCCTTATAGCCCAGACCTTGCTCCTTCTAACTACCATTTGTTCCAATCGATGCAGAATACCGTAACTGAAAAACGGTTCTCATCAGAACAAGACATCAAAAAATGTATTGATTCATTCTTGACTGCCAAGCAGGCGTAGTTCTTTTGGGATGGGATCCACAAATTACTAGAAAGATGGTAAAAGATCGTAGCTTCAGATGGGCAATACTTTGAACAATACTATAGTACATGTTTTTCTTAAATAAACGTTCAAATTCTGGAAAAAGTTGTAGACCACAATAAGATTCTACCAAACTTCGAGACTTATTTAATTGCCAGATCAATAGATGACACTTAAAACTACTGGAGTAGGTTGTACAACCACGAATTCTCTCTTCTCCATGGTCCCTTTTTTACTCTTACTATTTCCCTAGCTCTGCGTAACGTCCATGTTGGTGCTACGTACGAAAATACGTAGTACCTGATTAGTCTTAATTTTAGTTGTACCTGTATATTTGTCTTAAACGTTTATCGTTAGATAAACTAACTAAAAATATTTTGTACCTCTTCATTGTTATTATCGTCGACATATCTAATATTGTCGATTGCATCTTCGATTTCATCTGATAGTTCTACTCGTATTTTACTAAACATTTCTTCAGGGTAAAAATTGACTGCAATCAAAGTCCTTCTATCATAGATTCTGGGGGTGAGAATATACTTTAAGGACGTCGCAAAGAAAAATCGATTCAAGCGGAAAAAATGTGTATGCTTAATGAACAGCTGATGCAAATATATAAGGTTCTAGCAGAGAAATATTCAAGTTTAGGTTAATCTAAAGCGAATTTTCTTATAACAAAACATACTGCGAAAAATAGATAAGATAAGATCGAAGGATCTTGCCATAAAAATTCAAATACAAAAGAGATGCTGAAAATGCGGCGCATCTATCCAAAATAAAAGGTTTATTAAGGTCTCGAAGAGCTTGCTTCAAGTATATACAGTTGCCACAAATGATTTCTCGTTGTTTTTTCATTCGCTTGTTGTTTTTCTCTATTAGAAATCCTTGTACACAATCTTTTTGAAAGAACTTTGTCCACAACGTTAATAATAGTATTCTGTAGTATTTTTTCACAAAAACGTTTAGACACATCAAGCATTCAAGTCTACAGATAAATTTAATGAGAAACTTATTTCTATGTCGTACTTTATGAACACAATTTGTTTAGATTTTTGCAACTATCTTGAACTATCTATTATCACAACCGAGTAAAACTATTTTAAACAACTGAAAATTTATTTCCCATTTCTCGTAATCAACGTAACGAGTCGTTTTTCCAATCATTCCGATTATTTGTGTTTTCGTAGTTGTTTGTTGTTCGTGTCTATTTGAAAGGTTGCTTCCAGTGAAACGTAAAAAAAAACAGTCAATCAATCGCAGATTTCTGTGGGTTTTTGATGAAAGACAACATCACGCTTCCATTGGCTCACAAACAAAACAATAATTGTTGTAGATGTTGATTTCCAATTGGAATAATCGTCATTATTTTAATAAAAGTTGTTCGCATTTAAAGTTTAAATTTAGTTAACTTATTTCCAAAGATTTTACAGTATTATTCAAACAATATGTTACATTCATGATCCGCAGAATGTTCTGATACAAAATGGCTTGTCGGTAAATACAAATTTCCATTATGTGGTTCATAAATCTAACTCATGTTCGTACGAACGAAGAATTTAATATTAAAACCTCGAATTTTAAATAAAAAATGAACAAATATTCGGATTCGACGATTCGACTAAAACAAAATTACGTTTTTACAGATAAAATGTACTGTTTTCCTAACAAAACGTTTCCATTATTAAGAATTTTCCTTTAGAATAATCAGCTAGTATTAGTTTTGTTCGCGGAAGTGATCCCGAACATGTTTTGTCATCAGATTCATACGTATTCGAAATATATTAGGATTAGTACACTTTGGCATTTAATTTTGCCACAATCCCACTAAGAAAACTCTTATAATACTGCTACTAATAACAACGGACACTTTTTGATACATTCCATACAGGTTGGTGCAATAAAAAGTGCATATTAAGCTGTCGGGGGGAATTACTATCGTTTGGAAGGCACGTTCACGAAGTTTCCACTACAAGGCGATTATAATGTTATAGTGTACGACGAATTAATGAAGCTCCGAGTGCTAAATTGATGTAAATATCGGTAGAAGTGATACCGAACATGTTTTGTCATCAGATTCATACGTATTCGAAATATATTAGGATTAGTACACTTTGGCATTTAATTTTGCCACAATCCCACTAAGAAAACTCTTATAATATAGCTACTAATAACAACGGACACTTTTTGATACTTTACATACAGATTGGTGGAATAGAAAGTGCATTTTAAGCTGGCGGGGAGGATTACTATCGTTTGGAAGGCACGTTCACGAAGTTTCCTCTACCAGGCGATTATAATATTATAGTTTACGACGAATTAATGAAGTTCCAAGTGCTAAATTGATGTAAATATCGGTAGAAGTGATACCGAACATGTTTTGTCATCAGATTCATACGTATTCGAAATATATTAGGATTAGTATACTTTGGCATTTAGTTTTGCCACAATCCCACTAAGAAAACTCTGATAATATAGCTACTAATAACAACGGACACTTTTTGATACTTTACATACAGATTGGTGGAATAGAAAGTGCATTTTAAGTTGGCGGGGGGAATTAATATCGTTTGGAAGGCGCGTTCACGAAGTTTCCTCTACCAGGCGATTATAATGTTATAGTTTACGACGAATTAATGAAGCTCCGAGTGCTAAATTGATGTAAATATCGGTAGAAGTGATCCCGAACATGTTTTGTCATCAGATTCATACGTATTCGAAATATATTAGGATTAGTACACTTTGGCATTTAGTTTTGCCACAATCCCACTAAGAAAACTCTTATAATATAGCTACTAATAACAACGGACACTTTTTGATACATTCCATACAGGTTGGTGCAATAAAAAGTGCATATTAAGCTGGCGGGGGGAATTTCTATCGTTTGGAAGGCACGTTCACGAAGTTTCCACTACAAGGCGATTATAATGTTATAGTTTACGACGAATTAATGAAGCTCCGAGTGCTAAATTGAAGTAAATATCGGTAAAGGGTTTTGTAGAGACTAATTCAACGTTTAAACCATAAACAAAAGGTTGTACAAGAATTCCTAGGACTGTTTGTTTGGACTGATTGTTTACTCGCACGAAATTGCATCCGTTCCAAGAATACAAGAATCGAAAGAATGTGATTTCAGGGAAAAGCTCGTATTTAATGATGAAATGATTAATCTATTTCCCAATTTCGACAATATCTTTGTCCCATAGCGATGGGTTTGTAAACTGGCAAAATTTTCGTAACTGGAATAGCGAGAATCGCACATTTGGGCACGATAAACCATAGCAAAGTCTTAAAATGGTACCAAAACTTCAAGAAAAGCGAATTCTAGGACGTGGTTTGAACTGAATGGCCTCCTAGTAGATCCAATCTACAGTATTAATTCAAAAAATATCGATCAGCTCAAAAAGAATATTCGAAATAGAAGCATTACTGAAGAAGTTATTCAATAACTTCTGTTCGCGTTTAGAGGAAGTCGCCTTTCGTAGAAACGGTCATCATTTCGATGGCGATTTTATCATTCTTTAATTTTATTTAAACTATGTTTATCTCATTGTTGGAAAGCTTCTTTTCAACTGCTCTGGAGTGACCTTTTCATATAGAGGAAACTCGAAATTTTACTCTTACACTGAGTAAGATGGATGTGGATACACAATGAAGACTTTTGTGTGCTGAAACCTTTCTATTAAAACGAGCAGGTTTTTGCACATTTTCATATGTTTTAAAGTCGAGGACGTGTCTTGATCTTCCTCACCAACAACTGACAACGATTCTTTACCATTTTTATACCAACTTGATGAAATAATCCACTTCAGCATCAACCAAAATTAGTCGAGACATACTAGTTGAAGTAGATGTAGGAATTGGCCTCATTTTTCGATCAAATCTCGTAGTATCTTTATATTACCTACTGAATTACACTTCTAACTAAACTAGTAGACTAACGATCACCTTGTATAGCTCAAATTTCCACACCAGCTCTCCAATCAATTTCTATTTATTCTATAGCGTATCAGATATTCTATTGTTGGAGTTCTGGTATAGATCTGACGATGTTTCCTGTATCACATTGATGAATGATTAGTTTCTTGTTAATCCCTCTATTGTTTACCTATATACAATTAAATTAATTTGTCCCGTTTGTAACCAGAGATAGAGTTAATTTTATCGTTCATAAATATCCTACGATTTTAATTTACTCGCTTTTTAATTAGAGTACGAATATATCGAAATTTTTTAGATATTAATGAGAATGTAAAAATGTTTCTCAAACTTTTTATGTCTATTAGATTATTACCTTAATCTTAAATCGGGATTATTAAATTAATCATAACCTCAAAAGTGTCATTTCAAGATAATGACGTTGTGTGACGAGGGATTAATTACATTTTTAGATTCACTCTGTCTAATAGAATGAAGACGGTTGGTTGTGGTTGCCATCCATCAGTTAACGAAATGTATATTCAGATATCAAGAGATAGATACTCCATAATCCTCATACGATTCTTTATACTAATTAAACGTGTCTAGATCCGGGGAGAACTAAATTTGACAACATCGTAAACCGACTAATCGAAATGTCATAAAATTGGACACGTAGTATTTCGAAAGTTGGTACTTCGTAAATTTGGCGATAGCGGCGCCATCTGTGCGTCAGTAGCACGACTTTCGTATAAGAATATTTCGAATAATCGATCGTAGTATGAATAGTTGATGGAATATCTTGCAATACGTCTGTGGAATATCAAATATAAAACACAATTCGTACGTAAGTCTGTAGATCCGCTTTAACGAACAATAAATATTTCATGTTATCTCTTCAAACCGATATTTCAATTATTTGCGTTATTCCTATGTACACATACAACAGCCAGCATAGATCCAGAGCGTACATTAACGTACAATCATGTATAAACAGAACTATGCCGGCATCGGCGCGGCATGGAGTTTATAATAATCTGGCATTGTTCCGAATGACCTGTTTGTTATCTCGTCTGACAACCTGTCTCTAACTTTTGTACGTATTCGGAAATTTGAACCGGCTCCACGACGACAACACCAACTCCTCCAAATATGAAAACATTCTCTGAGAGTGTCATCACATGCCGGTAGAAATTGTTTCACCTCGATGCACTCGGAGTAAATAACATATAGAAATGTCATTAAGAACGTACTTTCCAAATTTCATCCCGATTCCTTGAAATTATCGCTAATATTGATAATCAAACTTCTATTTACTATTATTGTGTAAGTAAAATCAACGGATATGTTTCTGTATTAGAATCTCCCCAAATTTAAGGGAAAAATACGTTTAGCAACGTCGCAATCTTTATATGTTGATTTATAAATTGAATGAAAAATTAGTTATTCGTTTAGCAATAAGTGATTCAAATTTATTCAAATTTAGGGAATAAGTACTTTTGGCAACAACGCAATCGTAAAATTGGTGCAGATCCCAGTTGTCGGCCAGGTGATTGAGTATAGAAATTTTGAAAAAACAAATCTACACATTAATTCGAAGCTATAGTTCAAAGGAAAATGAAATTTTTTATGTCGATTATGTTTACATCAAGGATTTTAATGACCTCCACTCAATCTCTTCACCAAACTACAAACCCCTGCATAGTTGTTCAGTTCAGTTGAAGAGTTAGTCAAAAAGTTCACCGTCCTTGGAGTAGATTTGCCAACCAATAGTTAAGACATTGTGCAAAGCCAAGAAGGAAGCTCCTCCACTATAAAAGTTCATACAAGTTGAGTTTGTAGTCTGGTGATTGGATCCTCGAAGGTTCGAAACTCCGAAGGAAACACAGACGGAAATTACGAAAGAAGGAACGAGTAGGTAGAATAGATTTGAATAAAAAGCTTACCAATATAATTTATTGCATAAAATCACCACAAATTTACTTAAATCTACTTTTATTTGGAGTTTAGATAGGTAGAGGACGATTTAGAATACATTCCGAGGTTTCATTGAATTTCTCGAATGGAGTGGGGTTGTATCTGACTTTTGGGCACGAAGTTAGGCACAGATACCTCAAGTAATTAAATTTTTATTGTTATTGAATTCATATAAACACTTTTTGATATAAATTTTTGGATGTAACTCAATATATATTAGTGAATTTATGTGAAGCTATTTAGCAAGATTCTTTAGTTTGAAGTTTGGCAACACGTCAATCACTGTACGATTCTGCGAAGCAAGTCATTACGTTCTTTATCTGGCAGAAGGCTGTATTATAAAAAGCAATGTAAAACAAGTATACTCGAAAAGACGATTAAGCTCTAATTACTTTTTTTTGCGACGGTTGAGAAACAAACAAGCCCCGCCTATTTTTTTCTCTTCCCTTTGATCCCCGAACAAGTTTGGAACAAATTGTTGGCACTCTTTTTCATCTATTTATTCCCAATGGAGACATGAAAAGTACTAGCTGCATTAAATTGTAATCCCAAGCAAATTACGTTAAAATATTTCCGCCGACTCCTGAGAATCGACGGAAAATATAGGCCAAAGTTGGATCTGAATACGAGGTGAATAAATTTCCTTCAATTTCAAGGCTAATTAACCATAAAATGGATGATTATTTTTTGACTAATTCCGAATTCAAAATAGAGCGTCTGTTTGTAAATGAACTGCATCGAAATGTTTCGTTTGAACAATCTGGGATTAGAAATTTCGAAAAATTATACGAAATAAATTTAATATGATACCGAACAGTTCCGATAATTAATCACCTACATCATTAATAATATACCTAAATTAATGTAGATTACATAAAAAAAATCTACAAGATGCTTTTGCCCACAGGTAAACAATTAAAAAACTTTCAAATTCATTTACATACTAATGAACGGTTTAGGAAAAGTTTGGAAGTTTTCAAATCGGCTGGATTTGTTCCAAAAAGATTAAAACGTTTTGAAGATTATTTACGTGAAGTCTAGAAACTCTTTCTTGATAAAAATGTATCCAAACAGATACTAGATGTAATTTTATGTCCATTTAACACTGTCTGTAACCAAGTTATCGTCTTCAGAGACTGAAGATTAGGTTAGATTAAGTTAGGTTAGGTTAGGTTAGGTTAACAACTTGGTTATCGTCTTCAGAGACTGAAGGTTGAGTTAACTTGGTTATGGTCTTCAGAAATTGAAGGTTATGTTAGATTAACAACTTGGTTATCGTCTTCAGAGACTGAAGGTTGGGTTAACTTGGTTATCGTCTTCAGAAATTGAAGGTTATGTTAGATTAACAACTTGGTTATCGTCTTCAGAGACTGAAGGTTGGGTTAACTTGGTTATCGTCTTCAGAAATTGAAGGTTATGTTAGATTAACAACTTGGTTATCGTCTTCAGAGACTGAAGGTTGGGTTAACTTGGTTATCGTCTTCAGAAATTGAAGTTTATGTTAGATTAACAACTTGGTATCGTCTTCAGAGACTGAAGGTTGGGTTAACTTGGTTATCGTCTTCAGAAATTGAAGGTTATGTTAGATTAACAACTTGGTTATCGTCTTCAGAGACTGAAGGTTGAGTTAACTTGGTTATGGTCTTCAGAAATTGAAGGTTATGTTAGATTAACAACTTGGTTATCGTCTTCAGAGACTGAAGGTTGGGTTAACTTGGTTATCGTCTTCAGAAATTGAAGGTTATGTTAGATTAACAACTTGGTATCGTCTTCAGAGACTGAAGGTTGGGTTAACTTGGTTATCGTCTTCAGAAATTGAAGGTTATGTTAGATTAACAACTTGGTATCGTCTTCAGAGACTGAAGGTTGGGTTAACTTGGTTATCGTCTTCAGAAATTGAAGGTTATGTTAGATTAACAACTTGGTATCGTCTTCAGAGACTGAAGGTTGGGTTAACTTGGTTATCGTCTTCAGAAATTGAAGGTTATGTTAGATTAACAACTTGGTATCGTCTTCAGAGACTGAAGGTTGGGTTAACTTGGTTATCGTCTTCAGAAATTGAAGGTTATGTTAGATTAACAACTTGGTATCGTCTTCAGAGACTGAAGGTTGGGTTAACTTGGTTATCGTCTTCAGAAATTGAAGGTTATGTTAGATTAACAACTTGGTATCGTCTTCAGAGACTGAAGGTTGGGTTAACTTGGTTATCGTCTTCAGAAATTGAAGGTTATGTTAGATTAACAACTTGGTTATCGTCTTCAGAGACTGAAGGTTGAGTTAACTTGGTTATGGTCTTCAGAAATTGAAGGTTATGTTAGATTAACAACTTGGTTATCGTCTTCAGAGACTGAAGGTTGGGTTAACTTGGTTATCGTCTTCAGAAATTGAAGGTTATGTTAGATTAACAACTTGGTATCGTCTTCAGAGACTGAAGGTTGGGTTAACTTGGTTATCGTCTTCAGAAATTGAAGGTTATGTTAGATTAACAACTTGGTATCGTCTTCAGAGACTGAAGGTTGGGTTAACTTGGTTATCGTCTTCAGAAATTGAAGGTTATGTTAGATTAACAACTTGGTATCGTCTTCAGAGACTGAAGGTTGGGTTAACTTGGTTATCGTCTTCAGAAATTGAAGGTTATGTTAGATTAACAACTTGGTATCGTCTTCAGAGACTGAAGGTTGGGTTAACTTGGTTATCGTCTTCAGAAATTGAAGGTTATGTTAGATTAACAACTTGGTATCGTCTTCAGAGACTGAAGGTTGGGTTAACTTGGTTATCGTCTTCAGAAATTGAAGGTTATGTTAGATTAACAACTTGGTTATCGTCTTCAGAGACTGAAGGTTGAGTTAACTTGGTTATGGTCTTCAGAAATTGAAGGTTATGTTAGATTAACAACTTGGTTATCGTCTTCAGAGACTGAAGGTTGGGTTAACTTGGTTATCGTCTTCAGAAATTGAAGGTTATGTTAGATTAACAACTTGGTATCGTCTTCAGAGACTGAAGGTTGGGTTAACTTGGTTATCGTCTTCAGAAATTGAAGGTTATGTTAGATTAACAACTTGGTATCGTCTTCAGAGACTGAAGGTTGGGTTAACTTGGTTATCGTCTTCAGAAATTGAAGGTTATGTTAGATTAACAACTTGGTTATCGTCTTCAGAGACTGAAGGTTGAGTTAACTTGGTTATGGTCTTCAGAAATTGAAGGTTATGTTAGATTAACAACTTGGTTATCGTCTTCAGAGACTGAAGGTTGAGTTAACTTAGTTATGGTCTTCAGAAATTGAAGGTTATGTTAGATTAACAACTTGGTTATCGTCTTCAGAGACTGAAGGTTGGGTTAACTTGGTTATCGTCTTCAGAAATTGAAGGTTATGTTAGATTAACAACTTGGTTATCGTCTTCAGAGACTGAAGGTTGAGTTAACTTGGTTATGGTCTTCAGAAATTGAAGGTTATGTTAGATTAACAACTTGGTTATCGTCTTCAGAGACTGAAGGTTGGGTTAACTTGGTTATCGTCTTCAGAAATTGAAGGTTATGTTAGATTAACAACTTGGTTATCGTCTTCAGAGACTGAAGGTTGAGTTAACTTGGTTATGGTCTTCAGAAATTGAAGGTTATGTTAGATTAACAACTTGGTTATCGTCTTCAGAGACTGAAGGTTGAGTTAACTTGGTTATGGTCTTCAGAAATTGAAGGTTATGTTAGATTAACAACTTGGTTATCGTCTTCAGAGACTGAAGGTTGGGTTAACTTGGTTATCGTCTTCAGAAATTGAAGGTTATGTTAGATTAACAACTTGGTATCGTCTTCAGAGACTGAAGGTTGAGTTAACTTGGTTATCGTCTTCAGAAATTGAAGTTTATGTTAGATTAACAACTTGGTATCGTCTTCAGAGACTGAAGGTTGGGTTAACTTGGTTATCGTCTTCAGAAATTGAAGTTTATGTTAGATTAACAACTTGGTTATCGTCTTCAGAGACTGAAGGTTGAGTTAACTTGGTTATGGTCTTCAGAAATTGAAGGTTATGTTAGATTAACAACTTGGTTATCGTCTTCAGAGACTGAAGGTTGAGTTAACTTGGTTATGGTCTTCAGAAATTGAAGGTTATGTTAGATTAACAATTTGGTTATCGTCTTCAGAGACTGAAGGTTGGGTTAACTTGGTTATCGTCTTCAGAAATTGAAGGTTATGTTAGATTAACAACTTGGTTATCGTCTTCAGAGACTGAAGGTTGAGTTAACTTGGTTATGGTCTTCAGAAATTGAAGGTTATGTTAGATTAACAACTTGGTTATCGTCTTCAGAGACTGAAGTACTTCCAACTGAATGATGAAGGTGTCTAACGCTATATAATAACGAAGCTGTTGAGTACACTAAAATCGATGGACTGAAATTGGGCTACCGTACGTTGTATTACGGAATTGACGTATTAAATGATTAAAATCTTTACGAACCAGAAATTGTGTCATATCATTGAATCGCACAAATGATTTACGATGACGGTCGCAGGAATTTTTCAGCGTATCATCATCAATCAATTATTTATTATTATGAACTCTAACCTCATTAAGTTTATCATTAATACAAATTGTCTGTATTTCATATTTCTGTTAGTTTGATAGATTGTCAACCCCAATTATCGTCTTCAATTATTTATTATTTAATTATTAATGTGTCTATAATGAAGTTGGTGAATTGAATTATTTAAATCGATTATGTGTATATAAAAAACAATTTCTTTGTAACTGCGTTTTGATTTTCATTGTTAGAGAATCGGATTCGGTCACAATGGAATCCAATTTCAATTTAACAGCTTTAAACTGTTATGACAAATATTATTGTAATAAAAATATGATGAAAGGAAAAGCGAGTGGTATTAATAGCGTTGATGTAAGCCATACGTTGTAACGTATATTGAACACAAAGAGGAAACAGAGAGAGAGAGAGAGAGAAAGAGAGCGAGAAAAATATTTTATGGACTTAATGGATAACATATGTATTCGACAGTTGAAGCAAATAATCGTCTCCGGTTTCACAACAAGCTGAAAGTTATCGATATAACAGCGAACTGCATTAAGTCATTAAGTTAGTCTACAATTTTTCTTTCACAGATTTATTTTTTAACTCAAATCTAATAATTAATAAAAGTATAGTCTTTTCTCTTAGAAATTCATCTAGATCTAGATCAAGCTTTCATTGATTTCTAACTGACCTTTCAACGGCTACCGTTAGTAACAAAAAATTAGGATTTCAAAAAAGAAGAGAATGAACGTCACTTGTCACTTGTCAATGGATGGAGGGAAATATTTGACGTTGTCATTATTGTTATACTTAATAAAAACATAAAAACAAATTTAAAGTCATTTTAAATACATAAACGAGTGCAGATAACTTTTAAACTTACAATTCAGATATAAACTTGGAAGTGTTCTGTGTTCTAAAAGAATAAATAAATAAATAATGAGTGATCAGGAGGATGGGGAACGAGGGAAGCGCATGTGCATCGATCGCACAGACGCGTTTAGAAAACATTTCGTTCATTTAGCGCACACTATCTGTGTAGAATCCGGAAAATCGTTCGACGAGCGCACTAGAAAATTTGATCTGCTCAAGTAAGTTTTAGAGGTGGTCAAACGATGCTCGAATAATTATTATCGTTAAGACAAAAGGAAAAACCATCAACAATATCTAAGATTTTGAAAAATGAGCAATATTATATAAAATATTGAATAAAAATTGATGTGCATATTTGGTATTAGGTTCAAATTAATTAAAAAATTGCGTATTTTGAATTTTCTCAATAATTTGAGAATGGTTAGGTTAGGTTAGGTTAGGTTAGGTTACGTTAGGCTAGGTTACGTTAGGTTAGTTTGGGTTAGATCAGGTTTTTTACTCAAGAAATCGATCTTTTATCATTTGTTAAAGTGTATCACCTTAGATAGATTGTTTTGGAAAGTCGGAAGTTTGTTTCAAAGCTAAACTTTTCCGATGTGACGTCCTGAGGCATGTCATTATCTAAATACGAGTTTTCTTTGACGATTCCGTCTCTAAACATTCAAAGTGATGTTTTTTCTACCACAATTTCCAGAACTTTGTGAATAGGTGGGATATTTACGCACGCCAGTCTTTATATCTTTGAGAGGTTGTTTCTAGTGGTATTCAAACTAGTCAAACTGATCTCAGAATATTTGGGTTGAAACCCCAATTCCTTCTACACACCATCGGGACTTTTGTCGGTTTTGTAATTTTTCTAATATGATTAAACAAATACCGTTTCGTTGATTAAATTGCGTCCAATTTCTCGATTCGACCCTGTACGTTAGAACTCTCGTAAAAATATAATTCAGGATATGCCCACGCCACTTTCATGTATCAGCAGTTTGTCCTGACTTTTCGTTCGTATTGAGAATGTGCTTATCTTATAAAAATCTGTTTCCATAAATAATAAAAACCTATTCAGTACTGTCAGCGACAGAAAAATCGCGTTGACCTGGAAACTAACCTTACTACACTACTCCAAATGAAAATGGAAAATCACGAGGAATGTTTTCCATTTTGTTACCCGTACATTTTCAAAAATCATTCCACTGATTATTCATCGTACATAATTTAACGCATCGGTTACGTAAATTTCAAATTTAAATTTGGAACGGCTTAATGCCAATCGTTAATTTACATATTGTAATCCCGAAAATGGGGAAATTATTATGTATATAGTGATTTAGAATAAGCAATTGACTCATTTATTAATGGCACTTAGTATTTTATGGAAATTGTATTTTGAAATCCTCTACGTAAATCAAATCTCTTATCACCGATTTTAATAAATCAAAAGTCGAAATCTGATTCGAAAAATTATTATAATCCAACTGGTGTAAGTACAAATTTACGTATTCAACATCTGATTTAAAAATATGATTGTTTATTTAATAAATACCTCTGATAGGCTATAAATACAGGACAAGTTCATACAAAACAATAATTTTATTACCAAAATATTGGACAAGCTTGTCAATAGTTTCTTCTGGAAATTATGTGGTTTTCTTAGTCCCCTTCATCATTACCGCCATCTTTAAACTTTCGACTCCATCGCTCAAAAAGTTTTCCCCATACAAGCGACTCATTCCCCGATGGATTTCTGAAATCTTCAGCAAATAGAAAACGAATCACACTTCGTAATTCAAACTTGGCGGGAGCATGAATAATGGCGGACATGTTTACTTGGTTGTAGCATAACGCCGACTGACGCTTGAGTGTCAATAATTGCGGAGTGTGTAGTGCGCAGTCGCCTACAAGGTTTATGTTGTTGCGACTAAATATTTTCAATATTGTTTTTGTAAATATTCCCGATTAATATCGATAAGTTTGACTCAATTGCCGAAGCGTTCAATTGAGATACTTCTAAAACTCGTTTCCCCGATTTTGGCAAACAAATGTTGGTGTACCATTTAGAATTGACGTTTCTACGTTGCTCCAATGACAGTTATGCTCCATTTACAAAGATCGAAGCGAGGTGATTAACCCCCAAAGTCATGAGAAGCCAATATGAACTAAGTTGAACCGACGCAAGGACAAGGTTTGTAGAAACAGGTACGTAAAGGATCTAACCAAGATTTATTTCAATATTTGATAAGTTTTTGGAGCAGTTCTTGTTTAGGTAATAAGTAAGTTGATGGTTATAGTAAAATTGAACGTGTTTAGGGTAGGGAAAGAACTACACCCCGTATCTACGAAAAACTTTCTTTTCGACTTCTTTATTATGTTAATTTGAAGTGGGTTCAACGAAGTGCGACGATTTTTATAAGAATTACCTTGTACTTGTAGAGACATCAGAAAGTTCAAAGCAATCTGCTACATCTCACGATCTTTATACCTACTTCCGGAAACTTTTTAAAAAACTTTCTCGGGAAATATAAATTTATAGAAAGTTCGGTGTTCTCCTTATTTCCCTGAACTGTGTTTCGGCTCACATATACTTAGGAAAAGATGCCAGACCTAACTGGAATTTATGTCAGTATAAACCACAATATTTTTCCTTATTTTTGACGTCACATTATATTTCGTTCATAAAGACACACGCGAGAAATAAAATAAAGTAACGGAAAATTACCACCTCGCTTTTATTTTTCCCAGTCTCAACGATCGTTCCTTTCGATTTAAAAATACATTTTTCTTTTATGTTTTCATCGTTGCTAAAAGTATCTCGCAACAATATATGAACTTAAATGGCGCAGATAATAGGATTATCTATCCGTGATATGGATTCTTTCAAATCAATTTATCTTCTTTTCGTCACTTTTTTATTACATTAAACTGATGATTAAAGACACTTGAAAGTTCTAGAATAAATTTTCATTGTTCGGAAATATGCAAAACGTCATCTGTTAAAATCATTTTCATATCAATAGGATCGAGAATAGAAAAGATTTTCCGGACTCACTCAATCATGACATAAGAACGGAGGAGATAGAGCGAGACAAAAAATACTGATTCGAATAGTCCAGTGAATACAATTCGTATACGTTCATCAATACATAAAACGGTTTAGAAGATACAAACTTCAAAAAATCAGGAAACTATGTGTAAATACAGAAAAAAACACGAAGACATTTTGAAACCCGTAACTTTTAACTATATTGATCACTCCTGGTAAGTTTAATTGATTAGAACATGGAATACTTTATGTTCTAAGGTTAACTGTCATTGCATTAAATACAGAAAAATGTTCCGTATCGATTCTAATTCGAATGATAAAAAAACAGGATGATATTCCGATTTGTTAAAACGTCGTCAAAATATGTTTTAGACGCTAAAATTACGACACAAAATGCGGGACACCACTCAGCAATTTCGGTTATAAGTCAAGAATTTATTATGAAAAAACTATAGAAAGTTTGTTATTTCGAAAATGCGCAAGCGATTGGTGCTAAACTCATTAGGAATTTGCCTCGAGTACAAATGAATAAATGGACGAAATTCGTAATTTTTCACTATATTGATCACTCCTGGTGAGTTTAATTGATTAGAACATGGAATACTTTATGTTTGATTGATAATAAAAACAGGATGATATTCCGATTTGTTAAAACGTCGTCAAAATATGTTTTAGACGCTAAAATTACGACATTTAAAGCAGGACACCACTCAGCAATTTCGGTTATAAGTCAAGAATTTATTATGAAAAAACTATAGAAAGTTTGTTATTACGAAAATGCGCAAGCGATTGGTGCTAAACTGATTCGGAATTTGCCTCGAGTACAAATGAATAAATGGACGAAATTCGTAATTTTTCACTATATTGATCACTCCTGGTAAGTTTAATTGATTAGAACATGGAATACTTTATGTTCTAAGGTTAACTGTCATTGTATTAAATACAGAAAAATGTTCCGTATCGATTCTAATTCGATTGATAACAAAAATAGGATGATATTCCGATTTGTTTAAACGTCATCAAAAGTTGTTTTAGACGCTAAAATTACGACACAAAATGCAGGACACTACTCAGCAATTTTGGGTATAAGTTAAGAATTTATTATAAAAAAACTGATTCGGAATTTGCCTCGCGAACAAATGAATAACTGGATGAAATCATTAGAAAGTTTGTTGAAATAGTCACTTTGATCTGTTTTCTAGCAACGCTTTGATTTTTAGACTTACTGAGGATACGCAACTAGTTAAATTCACTACTCTTGTCTTGCTAATGGTTATTATAAACGCTACTTCAAAACTGACCCACGTATAACAGATTTGGGGCTCGATTTCTTTTATATTTTTTTACATACCTTCAAATAAAAAGAAGTTAAAGTATACCTAAGCTCAATCGTGTCATATATTACACGCTATCTATTTGAATAGCTGAAATTGTAGATTTTTTTGTTGGTAGATCGTTTCTACCAACTTTTTTCCTGGCTTAACGGTGCAAAAGCGATAGATGATGTCGACATTATGAATAATTACGTTTCCTTCCCGCTTTTCTAATATGATTTATGGCCTACTCCACCTCCGATTTCCTCTTCTAAATTCGTATTTATTGATCTCCTAAATCACTTTTGGTTTATGGTTGCAATAACATCGGCCTTTTCTACTTTTTATTGTCATTTGTTGCGACGTCATGATTCTTTTTTTCACGAGCGATTTATTGGTCGATTCAAAATTTTTTAATATTTCTTTCTAGCTCTGCAACTAGATAATTCATAGATGTTTCCACATGTTTGTAAACATACATCAATTATCTTTTGGTTTCCGCTATTTCTATTTCTAAATTTGCATGAAAAATTTCTATAAGACAAACAAAACACAATAAATAAACTAAATCCATCTGCCATTTTCTTCTCAGACTTATGACCCATGAAAATGAAGATAACCGGTTGAAAGGATTTAGCTGATCTAGATCATGAGGTCGATAAACATCCCCCAAATTCGAGTAGGAAGACATCGGATGAATGGTATCAGGGTGATTGCTGTTTAGAACGATTCCCCAGGGACACCCGATCGCGCCCAACTATATCCAGACCTTACTCCGGCATGTGGGGCTCTGCTGGAATGGACCAATCTTTCTCTAACCACTCGTGGATACAACCACAGTGATAAATAAAAGAAATGAAAAAAAAAAACAGATAGAGCACACAACAAAAACAACTCAAATGATGATCCTTATCTTGGAGGATGCTGGATAACCAGGAGGCAGAAATAACCCTCTGAGGCGTGGTTGCCGATGATATCTGCGCTACCTCAACAATGTGCTACCACCTGAGGAAGCTAGATCCGAAGCATTAAAGCATAGATCCAATAGTAGTGAAACATAAACACTTTGAACCCCAGGTTCAAAGAGGAACAGAGTTGAGACTATCCCAGCCCAAAATCCAAAAGGGCGCTTACACCAAGCTCGTTAGAATTGCTATTCAGCCAAGGATGTTCTTAGCGCGGACGAGCAAACTTCGGTTGAGGAGGCACTAGTGTTCGAGATGTTCTCTGGATGGGAGAGATGAAGATTCAATACAGGAGCATCCACTTTTGTACGGGACTAATTCTGGTCGACTGGGAAGCACCACAGTCGGCTGAGAGTTTACGGCCGAAGGTATTAAAACTCGCGCGCTGGACGGAGGTCGAGTTAACTACGTGTACGGGAAAAGAAAGCATACATCCCACAATGGAAAGTCCTGATTCTGAAGGACGAAAGTAATGGTCAGCTCATTAAGGTACACCAGGTTTGGGAAAAAACAGTTCGCGGTCTAAAGGAAAATGAGGGGAACAAAGATGGTGCCAGGACCTCCAAGGAACACACTGAAGGAACAAGAATGAACCTCCTATTGAAATAGAAAGTGCAAGCAACGAGACTGCTGCGGAAGATCCTCAAGCGGAACACACGTTTGGTGATTCGGATGAACCTTAGGTTTGATGGCGGGCATCAAAATACCTAATCCAAGAACCTTTGGGACTACAGGGAACATATCAAGGAACTAACCCGTAAAAACACCAAGGTAAGAAACGTGATATGTGAAAACGAAGGTGTTACACAATATTACCTGTTGGTTTAACATGTTTTTTTTATCAAAATCCTTGATTAATGTTTTCCAACATACCATCGAATAATTTTACGTTTTAAAAACAATTTATTAACGTTTGAATAGTTATTTACATCTAGAGATGTTGCATAAAAACTTATTTACATCTTTGAGTCGTTGAAGGAAAGTTGATGCTTCATTATCTTCTCAAAACTATTGAGTTAATCTCTTTACTGACTTCAAAGGTTGTTTTTCAATGATATAAACGGTAGTATTTTGCATTTACTAGTATGTAGATAAAGTTTCTGAATAGTGAATACCTCGGAGCATATAAATGAATGTAGAGAGAGTTTCTAACCTGAAATATCGTCATTTATTGAATATTACGTTCTAAATCTTTACTTGATACTATAACTTTCTGATGTTTTTTATTACAAAGACAAATAATACTGTTTGAAATGATACAGTCTAAGTTTACATGATGTGTAATTATCACAAAGATTAAGAAGCAAATGCTGGTAGTTCAGTAATTGAAGCCGGGAAATTCCAATCGTAGTAATAATCCTTGGAAGGATATGGGGAAGCGTTCGTATTTTTTTTTTCTTTACGAGCGCGTTTTACGTTCGAAGACGTTAACACAGCAAATGGGTGGCTCTTTAATGATGATGATAAAACGAGGTATTAAGCTGGCTCATTAGTGGATTGAGGTTTATACATATTTCGAGTTTTGCGCGTTAGAAAAAAAGTAATTTTCAAAAAATAGTATATCTGAAGTTAATGTCATAGAATTAAAGTTATATGCACCGTTTGTCATTAATGATTTTCAAAAAGGTGTCAGTTATTCGAAAAGAAATTAGAATAGGCGAAAAATTGGAGAAAATTCATGTAAATTGGATTTTTATTGCATACTTTCGATATAAACTATCACGTCAAAAAATGCAGAAACTTGAAAAAAAAATTTGACATGCTTGTATAAAAAATTCCATATTTTCGAATCAATTCGAGATATCGATTTATTTTTGACAAGAATCGATTGCTAAAGCTTGTGTCTAGTTAACTGCATAAATTAGAATTTTCCAGTTTCATATTTGTAAGAAATATACAGGGTTGAAATTGGGATACTTTATTTTTGAGGAATAAAACTGTATAAATTCATAGTATCTACAGTTGTGATATGGCAACGTTGTAATACAAGAAAATTGAAAAAGAAATGTTGAAAATATTATAAAAAAAAACAACAGCCCTCTAATTATTATACAAAGCGAGTTATATAATAAAAAGTTAGAAGATACGAGTTAAAACTCCATATTTGAAAAGGAAACCCTTTGTTTTGAAAATATATGAAAAACTAGCTTCAGATTTTGAAAAATTCCTGTAAAATGATATTTTTTAGTACGAGGAGTTCAAAAAACATATCAGTTGCCCTGAAAAAAGGTACTATACGTAAAAAATTGATAAAAATTAATGAAAATTGAATTTTCCGGAAAACTATACTATTTGATTGGAAAACAAACATGATTTTTAGATTTTTCTGACATAACTATATAATATGACATAATTTTTTGCGTAATTACGCTATGAAGATGTTATATTTCAATTATTATCTAAAAAAATTCCAGGAATTTGAAAGAAAATTTGACATACTTGTATAAAAAATTCCATATTTTCGAATCAATTCGAGATATCGATTTATTTTTGACAAGAATCGATTGCTAAAGCTTGTGTCTAGTTAACTGCATAAATTAGAATTTTCCAGTTTCATATTTGTAAGAAATATACAGGGTTGAAATTGGGATACTTTATTTTTGAGGAATAAAACTGTATAAATTCATAGTATCTACAGTTGTGATATGGCAACGTTGTAATACAAGAAAATTGAAAAAGAAATGTTGAAAATATTATAAAAAAAAACAACAGCCCTCTAGTTATTATACAAAGCGAGTTATATAATAAAAAGTTAGAAGATACGAGTTAAAACTCCATATTTGAAAAGGAAACCCTTTGTTTTGAAAATATATGAAAAACTAGCTTCAGATTTTGAAAAATTCCTGTAAAATGATATTTTTTAGTACGAGGAGTTCAAAAAACATATCAGTTGCCCTGAAAAAAGGTATTATACGCTAAAAATTATGAAAAATTCATGTTATATTTCAATTATTACCTAAAAAAATCCAAAAATTTGACATACTTGTATAAAAAATTCCATATTTTCGAAACCATTCGAGATATCGATTTATTTTTGACAAGAATCGATTGCTAAAGCTTGTGTCTAGTTAACTGCATAAATTAGAATTTTCCAGTTTCATATTTGTAAGAAATATACAGGGTTGAAATTGGGATACTTTATTTTTGAGGAATAAAACTGTATAAATTCATAGTATCTACAGTTGTGATATGGCAACGTTGTAATACAAGAAAATTGAAAAAGAAATGTTGAAAATATTATAAAAAAAAACAACAGCCCTCTAATTATTATACAAAGCGAGTTATATAATAAAAAGTTAGAAGATACGAGTTAAAACTCCATATTTGAAAAGGAAACCCTTTGTTTTGAAAATATATGAAAAACTAGCTTCAGATTTTGAAAAATTCCTGTAAAATGATATTTTTTAGTACGAGGAGTTCAAAAAACATATCAGTTGCCCTGAAAAAAGGTACTATACGTAAAAAATTGATAAAAATTAATGAAAATTGAATTTTCCGGAAAACTATACTATTTGATTGGAAAACAAACATGATTTTTAGATTTTTCTGACATAACTATATAATATGACATAATTTTTTGCGTAATTACGCTATGAAGATGTTATATTTCAATTATTATCTAAAAAAATTCCAGGAATTTGAAAGAAAATTTGACATACTTGTATAAAAAATTCCATATTTTCGAATCAATTCGAGATATCGATTTATTTTTGACAAGAATCGATTGCTAAAGCTTGTGTCTAGTTAACTGCATAAATTAGAATTTTCCAGTTTCATATTTGTAAGAAATATACAGGGTTGAAATTGGGATACTTTATTTTTGAGGAATAAAACTGTATAAATTCATAGTATCTACAGTTGTGATATGGCAACGTTGTAATACAAGAAAATTGAAAAAGAAATGTTGAAAATATTATAAAAAAAAACAACAGCCCTCTAGTTATTATACAAAGCGAGTTATATAATAAAAAGTTAGAAGATACGAGTTAAAACTCCATATTTGAAAAGGAAACCCTTTGTTTTGAAAATATATGAAAAACTAGCTTCAGATTTTGAAAAATTCCTGTAAAATGATATTTTTTAGTACGAGGAGTTCAAAAAACATATCAGTTGCCCTGAAAAAAGGTATTATACGCTAAAAATTATGAAAAATTCATGTTATATTTCAATTATTACCTAAAAAAATCCAAAAATTTGACATACTTGTATAAAAAATTCCATATTTTCGAATCAATTCGAGATATCGATTTATTTTTGACAAGAATCGATTGCTAAAGCTTGTGTCTAGTTAACTGAATATATTAGAATTTTCCAGTTTCATATTTGTAAGAAATATACAGGGTTGAAATTGGGATACTTTATTTTTGAGGAATAAAACTGTATAAATTCATAGTATCTACAGTTGTTTAATGGCAACGTTGTAATACAAGAAAATTGAAAAAGAAATGTTGAAAATATTATAAAAAAAAAACAACAACCCTCTAATTATTATACAAAGCGAGTTATATAATAAAAAGTTAGAAGATACGAGTTAAAACTCCATATTTGAAAAGGAAACCCTTTGTTTTGAAAATATATGAAAAACTAGCTTCAGATTTTGAAAAATTCCTGTAAAATGATATTTTTTAGTACGAGGAGTTCAAAAAACATATCAGTTGCCCTGAAAAAAGGTATTATACGCTAAAAATTATGAAAAATTCATGTTATATTTCAATTATTACCTAAAAAAATCCAAAAATTTGACATACTTGTATAAAAAATTCCATATTTTCGAATCAATTCGAGATATCGATTTATTTTTGACAAGAATCGATTGCTAAAGCTTGTGTCTAGTTAACTGAATATATTAGAATTTTCCAGTTTCATATTTGTAAGAAATATACAGGGTTGAAATTGGGATACTTTATTTTTGAGGAATAAAACTGTATAAATTCATAGTATCTACAGTTGTGATATGGCAACGTTGTAATACAAGAAAATTGAAAAAGAAATGTTGAAAATATTATAAAAAAAAACAACAGCCCTCTAATTATTATACAAAGCGAGTTATATAATAAAAAGTTGGAAGATACGAGTTAAAACTCCATATTTGAAAAGGAAATCCTTTGTTTTGAAAATATATGAAAAACTAGCTTCAGATTTTGAAAAATTCCTGTAAAATGATATTTTTTAGTACGAGGAGTTCAAAAAACATATCAGTTGCCCTGAAAAAAGGTATTATACGCTAAAAATTATGAAAAATTCATGTTATATTTCAATTATTACCTAAAAAAATCCAAAAATTTGACATACTTGTATAAAAAATTCCATATTTTCGAAACCATTCGAGATATCGATTTATTTTTGACAAGAATCGATTGCTAAAGCTTGTGTCTAGTTAACTGCATACATTAGAATTTTCCAGTTTCATATTTGTATAAAATATACAGGGTTGAAATTGGGATACTTTATTTTTGAAGACTAAAACTATATAAATTCATAGTATCTACAGTTGTGATATGGCAACGTTGTAATACAAGAAATTCGAAAGAGAAATGTTGACACTATCATAGAAAAAATACGACAACTTTTTCGCGATCATACTAAGCGACTTACATAACCTAAATTTATAAAATTTCAAAGGGGAACTTTGCTGCGAAACTAGAAAAAAATTCAATTCAGATTCTGCTAAATATCTGTAGAAAAATGCTTTTTGATAAGAGGAGATACTATTTTGAAGAAAAAATGATCAAAATTAGAAACCCCCATCATGATACACTGTCCACGGTAGTTCTAGTAACGGCATACAGAAACAGAAGATGAAATAATAACCTCTGTGAATAATACAATATTCCAAATCCAATTGATAGATGAAATATTCATTCCCGCATTATAACTAGACTATAAACCAATTTATGTAGTATAAATTTATGGATTATATATATAGAGAGAGAGGAACCGGATATCGGCGACATTAGTAGCAACGATTGACCTACAGGATTGCCAACTTGTGATAAATAGCTTTAGCCGTAAAGTGCCATTCAATATTCTGAATACTCAATGAGATTCTATTAGCAACTAAATATCCATTAATTTTCATAAGGGATAGTCGTTTATTATTAGTCATTGAAAATGTAATAAATCCCTTCTCGACATCTGCAAACAACACACACCCAATTTCGTATTCCGAGGTCGAAAATCCGGCTCGAAGGACCATTTTTAAAATTATTTATCGCGTTAATTCGATTTTATAGAGTCTATGTTGTATCATTAAACGAATATATTTACTATCGGTGTTGGTATTTTCGAGGAATCCTATTAGAAGTGTCTTTATTACACAGAAGGAAACTTTTGTTTTATACTCCGCCGCGCCTTGATAAAAGTTGGAACGTAGTCGTCTGATAAATCATTGATAACTGTGTTTGTTCAAGGAAAACTCCAAGAAAATAACCGAGAAAACTTCGTAATTGGAATAATGGCGATAAAAACGAAGAATCCTTGAAAAATTAACATATCAATTATTTACTAAGTTGGAATTTTTTAAATATTAGCGATATTCATACTGAATACACTGTTTAAACCACCACTACACCAACTACATAATTTGAATTACTTGTTTTATACTAAATTTTCCCGCCAATACACCTTCTCCCGCGAAATTTAACTCCAGAGGGAAAACCTACTAAACTATAGAAGAATTTTTCTCTCTTACATCATATTTATGTCATGATTTAGACTGGCAATACTCGATTATCCGGTTCGCACTTATTTTAAATGATCTATGTGTTTCTAAAACCTGACAATTACGGATCTCTTAGTTTGCCCAATATACTTTCCGTCACAATCACCGCAGCTAATTTCATATATACCACTCTAAACCGAAAAAATAATGGCCACAAGAAAAAAATATGAAAAATTGGATAGAGGATTGTTCAGAGCAGATAATTCACGGATTCGCAGATGAAAATTCAACATTTCGACTTGTTTTAATCTTTATATTTTGATAAAACATTCTTTTTATTGAATCGTCGTTGTTCGGAGCAGATAATTCACGGATTCTCGGATGAAAATTCAACATTTCGACTTGTTTTAGTCTTTATATTTTGATAAAACATTTTTTTATTGAATCGTCGTTGTTCAGAGCAGATAATTCACGGATTCGCAGATGAAAATTCAACATTTCGACTTGTTTTAGTCTTCATATTTTGATAAAACATTCTTTTTATTGAATCGTCGTTGTTCAGAGCAGATAATTCACGGATTCGCAGATGAAAATTCAACATTTCGACTTGTTTTAGTCTTTATATTTTGATAAAACATTCTTTTTATTGAATCGTCGTTGTTCAGAGCAGATAATTCACGGATTCGCAGATGAAAATTCAACATTTCGACTTGTTTTAGTCTTTATATTTTGATAAAACATTATTTTTATTGAATCGTCGTTGTTCAGAGCAGATAATTCACAGATTCGTGAAATCTTCGTTCATAATTTCGTGAAAATTCTCCCGATAGATGTCACTATATAAGCAGTACCAACGAGGGACGTTTATATTTCTTAAAACTATCTTCTGAAGTTTTTGTATTATAAGTAAGTTATTTTAACTGACCCATCTTCAAAAATAAATACCATATGTCTTAGATTTGTTCATATAACAGTATTTTTTTATACAAGATGTCTCAAAAGAAAGACTACGTTTTATTGTTTATTGCTTGAACGCAGCTATTCGAAGATATGTCAATCGATGGACTGGTATTTGGTTAGTCGTTGCACCAGGCATCCTACTAATTGGAAAATGTGCAGACGAGATCGAAGATACCGAATCAACACTGGATAAACCGAAATCCGAGCGTGCAAGGTCTTGTAAAACAGTCGAAAACTCTGATACTATTCTTGACGAGCTTAATTCGTTTATTGCTTTAAGATTCTGGAGGGATCACGTATAAAGAATACCAGAGCTAAAACTCAGAGAACGAACACACGCAGACCACCAAAAAGGTGGTACGAGAGCTGGAGTTGAGGAAGATCCAAGAAGAGGGCCAAACGTACAGGATTGAACAGGACCTGGTAATACTGAAAGAGGAAGAAGAAGAAGAGCTTTAAACGTGCACAGTTCGCATTTTATTCAAATATTTAGGGATGCATATTCACAAAATGCAGTTGGTCCAAAAATTGAAGCCGAAGGATGCTGGTCAAAACCTTGACTTCATAAACTAGAAGATCGAACGCTTTCCAGCGTTTACCAACGTTGAACCTTCATAATGGACACGACAACAAGAAAATTAGCCTTTATTGGAGTGCAACCAATCCAGAACACAAACATCCGATCTGTATATTCGCATAAAAGACTGTACGGGCTGCGATGTCAGTTTTTTTTTCGTTACAGTTTTTATTTAATGAGTTTACGACTTACCTTTCAGCGCTAAAGATGCGAGAATGAAAATATTCAAGAATTTCATCTTTCTGAAACAAAAAAAAACGTTAAAAAATATACGAAATCTTATAGAGATCAGATTTAATTAACGAAAAGGTTGTTTAAACTGTGTACTTTAACAAAACTAGAAGGTTAATCAAACTGAACCAAAACTACGAACTTTGAGCATTGTTTGACTGATGTCATAGTAAGGAAATTTAATTTAAATAAATCTTTTTACTAAAACTCCCCATTTTTCGTTGTATATTAATGTATTTAGATAAATATATTAAACGTTTCGTGATCAATAATGAAGATATATCTATATCTAGCGCAAACAACTAAACAACATTAATAAATAACAAATAAAACACTTCATTGTTTCACACTTTATAGAAGAGATTACTGGGAAGACTACCCGAAGGCGTTAAATGCTTTTTACATAAATTACAAGCGTCCCGAAAGGAAATCTGACAGTTTATCGATTACACATTAGAGATGGAATACATTGGGGGGGAAACGAATCTCGAGTTCTCTTATTTAACGTTGAATTGAAACAACTCTAATTACTTTTCGAATCGGTAAATCGTAAATTACGATTTGGTTTATACATGTTTGAAATTTGCGAATATAAACTGCGGTTGATGAAAACTACGAAGCGACTAACTACATCATTGAATCGCTCAAACTTTACGACGTCAAATAATTACAGAAATAGGACGGTTTGCCAGATGAACAAAATCAGTTTTTTTGTTCATTTTAATGAAACATTGAATTGCAGTCTGCGATAATCCAATAGACGCAGATCTTCTTCTATGTTTCTCGTACCATCGTGATGAAAAAAATTGTATACAAAACGATTAATATTAAAAAAAATTATTTCTTGTTTGTTATATTGTATTTTGGTCTTAAAACTAACAGGATAGTCCACTCTAGTTAATTTAACAATTCTTATTATGATTGGATTATCAGATTGCTGAAAATTTTCCTTTTTTAAACATTCGAATATGTTTAAAATAACTTGCTGTGTTTGTGTATCTAAATCTTTATTATTAAATTTACACTTCAATCGCCCATTAAAAAATTTTATATTAAACATTTTTTTTCAAAATAGACGTGTTCCAAACCGTTCAAACTTCTGGAACGTGTTGCTAGAAGTTAAAAAAAGATAATTTTACATGGGCTACGATTAATTTCAATTTTGTCGAACAAGGTGTCAAATTTACCGACATTTTTTGTTTTTTCAAATTCGAGTTACTTAACTTATTTTCATCATAACTCGCTTAATTTTAAAGCTAGTCGGTTTTGTAAAAGGTCATTTTAAAGGTCTGAAAAAGTACTTTAAGAATGTTTATTACAATATTTTGTGGAAAATTGATCGTTTTTCCGTTATTCGAGCTTAAATTTACGAAAAACAAAAAATTGTTTTTCAGTGACTCATAAGTTGCTAAATATTTAAAAAAATTTAATTTAAACTCACTAATTTCATTGTTTTTTATAAGCTTCAATTTCGATAGGAATAATTTTTTTCAGAAAATGCGTAATTTTCGTGTTTTTCGTGAAAAAATGTCGAAAAACGTGGTTTTGTTTTTCAAATTCGAGTTACTCAACTTATTTTCGTCATAACTCGCTTAATTTTAAAGCTAGTCGGTTTTGTAAAAGGTCATTTTAAAGGTCTAAGAAAGTACTTTAAAAATGTTCATCACAATTTTTTATGAAAAATTGATCGTTTTTCCGTTATTCGAGCTTAAATTTACGAAAAACAAAAAATTGTTTTTCAGTGACTCATAAGTTGCTAAATATTTAAAAAAATTAATGTAAACTCACTAATTTCATTGTTTTTTTATAAGCTTCAACTTCGATAAGAATAATTTTTTCCAGAAAATGCGTAATTTTCCAGTTTTTTGTGAAAAAATGTTGAAAAACGTGGTTTTTTCTTTAATTCAATCAATCGCGAATAACTCAGAAATTATTGAGTTAAATAAAAAACTCTATTCCACATTTTCTTCATAAAATTAAATTCTATATCGATTTTTTTTAAAATTTTAAATTTCCACCCCCTGAGTAAGGGCGGCATTCACCCCTGGGGTAGAAGCATACATTGACACCAAATCAAGTTTGTTATTTACATAATTTTTGAGCTCCTGTCAAAATTTCAAACTAATCCATGAAGGTCATTAAAATTTGCTTGGTTCACTCTACTGCACGCTCTAAAAAACTCAATATTTCAATTATTTAAATAAATTTATAAATTAAACAA